>NC_057800.1:78150780-78447741 GCF_018294505.1 Triticum aestivum
AACAGGCTTCGTCTCACCGGACGACTGGAATGCAGACTCTGTGGCGGGCTTCTTGGATCGCAGCAAGTCACTCGGATCTGCGTTTTGCTTGTATTCTTCGAACTCGACCGCTGTCACTTGGGAATCGACAATCTTGGAGCCCTTCTGAAAGCACTCCTCTGCCTTTTTCCTATCACCGGTGACAGTGATCACACCTTTGGGACCGGGCATCTTCAATTTGAGGTACACGTAACATGGTCGAGCCATGAACCGTGCATAGGCTGGTCTCCCCAAAATGGCATGATATGCACTTTGAAAATCCACGACCTCAAACGTCAACTTTTCTTTGCGAAAATGCTTCGAATCACCAAACACTACGTCCAAAGCTATCTGGCCGAGTGACTCGGCCTTCTTCCCTGGTATAACTCCATGAAAGCTCATGTTACTAGTGCTCAGTCGGGACATCGGAATGCCCATACCTTTCAATGTGTCTGCATATAACAGATTCAGCCCACTTCCACCATCCATCAGCACCTTTGTCAGTCGAGTGCCTTCGACAACTGGATCGACCACCAAAGCTTGCCTCCCAGGGGTGGCAATATGAGTCGGGTGATCAGATTGGTCGAATGTGATGGGTGTTTGAGACCACTTCAGATAATTTGCCTTTGCTGGGGCAACCATGTTCACCTCTCGGTTAATCACTTTCAGTCGACTTTTGCTTTCCACATCTGCAAAGATCATCAGAGTGGAGTTGATATGCGGATATCCTCCCTCACTGTCCTCTTTATCTTCGGCCTTGTCCGACTCCTTCTCCTTGTCCTTAGACTGTTTTCCCTGAAACTGCTGGATCAGGAGTCGACATTGGCGAGTGGTGTGCTTTGGGTAAATGATATTCCCCTCTTCGTCATTCTTCGTGTGAATGTGACATGGCATATCCAACACGTCGTTCCCTTCTTTATCCTTTACCTTCTTGGGGTTCCAGGATCCTTTTGGTTTCCCCTTAAACTTTCCTTGAGTCACGGCCAGAGCCTCTCCAGGAGCTGCCGGTTCAGCCTTCCGCTTCTGTTTCCGACTGGTGTTTCCCTTTTCCGACTGACTCGGCTTGTGCTTGCCGCTTCGGAGTCGGTCTTCTTCTTTGCCATTGGCGTACTTGGTAGCAATCTCCATCATCCGACTCAAAGTCATGTCACCGGTTCGACCAAATTTCAAACTCAGTTCTCTGTTCTTGACGCCGTCTTTGAAGGCGCATACTGCCTGATGATCAGAGACATTTTCCACAGTGTGGTGCAAAGTGATCCACCTCTGAATATACTCTCTGAGAGTCTCATTAGCTTTCTGCACGCAGACTTGCAACTCTGTCAATCCAGCTGGTCGCTTGCAAGTCCCTTCAAACGTTCTGACGAACACTCGGGACAGATCTTCCCAAGTGTAAATGCTGCTAGGAGATAATTGAGTCAACCATGCCCTGGCAGAACCTTCCAACATGAGGGGTAAATGCTTCATGGCCACCTCATCGTTTCCACCACCAATCTGAACTGCCACTTGGTAGTCTTCAAGCCAAGTTTCAGGCTTAGACTCACCAGTGAACTTGCTGACTCCTGTTGCCAACCTGAAATTGGGGGGAATAACTGCGGCTCTGATAGCTCTGCTGAAGCATTCAGGACCAGAAACATGCACTCGACTGCTTGTGGGTATATCTCTGTCGAGTGCGCCTCGATGGGCTCTGTTCCGGTCGACCAACCCTTGCACGATAATGGATCGCGCATCGAAGCCTGGCTCTCTGGGGTCAACTGGAACCCTACGCCCTGTATTGTACTGACGCCTATCATCTGGCTGCCGAGGAGCGTAAGACCCACCCCTCGGAGGGGAATAGGGCACTCGACGCCTATCATCTCGGTCGAGTCTGTCGCCATATTGATCTCGCCGATTCTCACGCCCTTCGCGCCGCGGAGGCGATCTGGGGCTGTGAGCCGACTGAACCGTATTCACAGTGACGGATCGACTGTGAATTCTGTTGCGCGACTGAGACACGGCTGAATTCTGATCTCCTGCTACCCGGAGCAGATCCCTGATCTGCAGCAAACCTCTGCCAGCTTCCGACTGCGAAGGCTGGATGGACTCTGCTATACGGGTCGCAGCTGCTAAATTCTGAATTGGGGTTCGATATACCTGAGTCGGCGGGAAGAGTTGACGTCGACTGGTGTCGGGAACTCGTTGCCGCGCGCGCTCGTCGAGTGCTCGCTGAAGGTTCTCCAGTCGAGTGCGCTCGGCCAAATTGGCCAGACGCGCCTCCTCCAAGGCACGAGCTTCGGGGGTTTCTCCTGCGATGGGAATACGCAGGGGATCCTCGTTCCTGCGGCGAAGTTCCTCTCTTTGCAGAGAGTCGAGTGGCTCGGGCTGGTACTCTTCGTAGCCTCGTGCAGGGTCGCCGCCGTCACCTGCTCCACCACCACGGGCGAAGCCAGGAGGGCTGTGGGGCCCGTCGATCATCAAGATTTCCGCCGCTGGATCACTGCTTCCGCACTCGGATGCAGTCTCTACGGAGCCAGTCGACTGATCGAACAAGCCGTAGGGAGATTCGTTGGGCTCGATTGCCGCAACTTGGGTAGTGGCCGATTGGCGAGCCACCGCGTGACTCACCCATCACTGAAGCCTCGACCGGCCTGAGCGCTTGCGCTGGCGGGAGACCGGGAGGGTGGACGATGGAGGAGCCGACCGATACTGGGTCGACGGTTGCCGCAGCAGAACGCCGCGGACACATGCGCGAAAATGCGTCGCACCGCGGACGGGGAGCGCATCTACGTCGAGTGGAGCCTCCTGGAGCCATGCGGAGTCGTCGGCGATGAAGGTGAGGGTGCCGAGACGGATCTCTTGACCCTCGACCAAAACTCCAGCAGACACCATGATGAAAGTACTCGGAAGAATCGCAACTTCTCCACAAAATCGCTAAAACACCTGCCCCACGGTGGGCGCCAACTGTCGTGGTTCTAAGCCTGACAGTAGAGTGAGGGGTAGGTATGGAGAGGCAAGGTCCTGGCTATGGAGAGGTTGTAAGCACAAAGGATGTACGAGTTCAGGCCCTTCTCGGAAGAAGTAACAGCCCTACGTCTCGGAGCCCGGAGGCGGTCGAGTGGATTATGAGTGTATGAACTACAAGGTGCCGAACCCTTCTGCCTGTGGAGGGGGGTGGCTTATATAGAGTGCGCCAGGACCCCAGCCAGCCCACGCAGGAGAGGGTTTAAGGTGAGTTAAGTCTGGGGCGTTACTGGTAACGCCCCACATAAAGGCCTTTACTATCATAAAGTCTACTTGATTACAGGCCGTTGCAGTGCAGAGTGCCTCTTGACCTCCTGGTGGTCGAGTGAGTCTTCGTGGTCGAGTCCTTCAGGCCAGTCGAGTGAATCCTCGTTGGTCGACTGGAAGGCGACCTCTTCTAAGGATGTCCCAGGGTAAGTTACTTGGATCAGGTCCATGACCCTACCCTAGGTACATAACCCCATCAGTCACTAGGTTTACCTTTTCGGTCCGACCGAGTTTGTTAATTCGGTCCCACCGAGATTGGAAAACTGTGTGTAACGGTTGGATTTTGTGTGGAGGCTATATATACCCCTCCACCTCCTCTTCATTCGTAGAGAGAGCCATCAGACTAAGCCTACACTTCCAGCATCCTATTTCTGAGAGAGAACTACCTATTCATGTGTTGAGGCCAAGATATTCCATTCCTACCATATGAATCTTGATCTCTAAGTTTCCCCAAGTTGCTTTCCACTCAAACCTTCTTTCCACCAGATCCAAATCATATGAGAGAGAGTTGAGTGTTGGGGAGACTATCATTTGAAGCACAAGAGCAAGGAGTTCATCATCAACACACCATTTGTTACTTCTTGGAGAGTGGTGTCTCCTAGATTGGCTAGGTGTCACTTGGGAGCCTCCGACAAGATTGTGGAGTTGAACCAAGGAGTTTGTAAGGGCAAGGAGATCGCCTACTTCGTGAAGATCTACCGCTAGTGAGGCAAGTCCTTCGTGGGCGATAGCCATGGTGGGATAGACAAGGTTGCTTCTTCGTGGACCCTTCGTGGGTGGTTGCTTCTTCATGGACCCTTCGTGGGTGGAGCCCTCCGTGGACTCGCGCAACCATTACCCTTCGTGGGTGGAGCCCTCCGTGGACTCGCGCAACCGTTACCCTTCGTGGGTTGAAGTCTCCATCAACGTGGATGTAGGATAGCACCACCTATCCGAACCACGGGAAAAACATCCGTGTCTCCAATTGCGTTTGAATTCTCCAAACTCTTCCCCTTACATTCTTGCAAGTTGCATGCTTTACATTCCGCTGCTCATATACTCTTTGCATGCTTGCTTGATATGTATTGTGTATGTTGAAATTGTGCCTAAAACTCCACTCAAACCAAAAAGGCCTAAAAATTGCAACTTTAGCACTAAGTGTCTAATCACCCCCCCTCTAGACACATCTACTTCTAGATCCTACACTCTCTCTTAATCTTGATATTCAATACTAGTAGCTAGATGGCTTTCTTTCCCTTCCTCCCTCTCTCTCTCTCTCTCTCTCTCTCTCTCTCTCTCTTAATCTCAATCTTCAATACAATTATTGTGATAGCCTGGCTTATTAGGGATGATATACTGCTCATATCAATAAGGAATTCCTTCTTTTCTGGGAGCCCATTCTAAAAGAACTCCAAAGTTAGGCGTGCTCAGCTTTAAGTAGTTTCAGGATGTGTGACCGACTGGAAAGTTGCTCCCGGGTGTGCACGAGTGAGGACAAAGTGCGCAGAAAAGACTAGTATTGATCTGTGGGGCCAATCTAGATCCCGCCAGGAGTAACCACCACCGGCGGGTGTGTCCGGGGTGTTACAATTATCTCTCCGGAAAACCATCCGGCGTAATTTTTTGTGTGCATTTGTTGGGATCCGATGCATTGTGAATTTATGATCAGATTGTTCATTGAATTTATATGAATGTTTTGAAGTTTATTTGTTGTGAAATTTTATAGTTTTGTATTTCTCTTCGATCTATCAGTCTACTTTGGTCAAATTTGATTGATTTATCTCCAGTGGGAGAGGTTCTTTGTAGTGGGCACAATCTTGCGGTGATCTTGTCTAGTGATAGAAAGGACAAAGATATGTATTGTGTTGTTGCCACTACAGATAAAACGATGGGGTTTGTTCATATTGATTGATCTCTTCATGTCTGCGTTATGTCGTATTGCTTATTGTGCTATTCTGTTTCTTATGAATTTAATACTTCAATATGCATGCTGGATAGAGGTCTTGGGGTGGAGTAATAGTAATAGATATAGTTGGATTATGGTCTATTATCACAGACGTAATGCCTATGTGAGATCATGCCATGAATGATCATGTTTATAATTTGTGCTATTCTGTTAGTTGCCCAAGAGTAATTTGTCTACTATGACACTACATGCCTTCAAGTGAGATGTCACTAGTGAACATATGGCCCCCGGGTCTATCTTTTATCAATACAAAACTCCTACAAATGCTCAATTTGCTCTTTTACTTTCTTGCCGCTTTGCCCTATCACTATTTGCTACCTTTGTTACTATTTACTTTATTGCAATACCGTTGCTTTCAAATAGTCCATCAAACACTCTTTCAGATTTTACAATGATCTTCTGATACTTTCCACAAACCAATTCCTTTTGCTCCTTGTTGGGCTCGACACTCCTACTTATCAAAGAGGCTACAATAGATCATTCTATACTTATGGGCTATCAGGAAGCAATCTTATAACTTGCTAATGCTAAATTAGGAAAAATAAATCAACTCTCCCAAATCTCACCTGCCCATAGTATTAAAAATCACACATGTTCATCGCTCCTAATTCATTACCTCCACGCCTTGTTCCCTCGCGGTCTTACTTGAGCGCCACGGTCGGCCCTGGGTCATGCCGAGAAGTCAATGTCCTCAGGCCCACCTCAAATAAAGGCTCAATGAATGTACATATATAGGCATATTTTGAAAATATCTTTTTGCTTACTACAACACCAACAATAATAAAATAAAAATGTCGTTGTCGATGGATATCCATGAATGATTAGTTAATTTAGGACTATGGTGATACTTCCCCTCCTCTTTACGTTGGGGTTTGGGGCTCTGGCACCGTCCCCTCACAACACAACACTATATTTTTAATAGTTATTTACATGGAGTACATGTATCTTGTATCCCCATTTGTATCATACAATCTCATACACATTGTGTATCGAGGCCATATTTGATATCAAAATTACGTTTCTGAACTAAAGTTTGGTCGTTAGGCCTCAAGTGCACGAGGTTGGCCGTATGGGTTATTACTCCTTGTTGGGTTCTTCCCTATTCTCCCCATCCAAGGCCATGCCCTAATTGCGCTTCCCTATCTCGCATATGTATGGAGCATGTTGACCTCTCCCATTCTTGAGTTGCTAGAGATGGTAGTTGATACATCTTAAACATATCTATAATTTTGTATTGTTAAATGCTACTCCCTCAGTTCCAAAATGCAGTGCATATAGATTATTTAAAAAGTCAAACTTTGATAAAATTTATAGATAAAAACTACTTATATCTAGAATACCTAATATATAAAATACGAAACTACATCTTATGATGAGTATAATGATAGATAAGTTTGGCATTCTAGATATAAATGTTTTTCTTCAAAAACTTGGTCAAAGTTGGTGAGGCTTGACTTCTTAAAAAATCTATATGCACTAGATTATGTAACCGAGGGAGTATTGTATTATCACTTTTGTATGCTTTCTATGTCATTTTATATTATTTTTATGGACGAACCAAATAATTTAGTGACCAGTGCAAGTTACTTTTTTTGCATGTTTTGGTTTTCAGAAAAAACAACCTACAACAGTCAAAACACGACGAAAGTTTTTAACAATTTTTTTGGGACAATAAGAGACCCCTAGAATCCCCCGCAAAAAATAAGAGACTGTAGAAGCTTCGATAGGAGGTAAGAAGACCCACGAGGGGGCCGCCAGTAGGGCGCACCATGTTGGCTTGTGGCCCAACTGGTGCTCTGTCTGCCCTAATTCTTGGCATATAAATACCCATATATTCTGAAATCCTCGTAGCGAGACCCGAAGCAATTTTATCGTTGCTACAAGTCTTTGTTCTAAAGCGATCCCATCTGGAGCCATGTTCTGGTACTCTGCCGAAGGGGGAATCATTGGGGAGGCCATCCACAACAACCTTGCTGCCTCCATGATGATGTGTGAGTAGTTTTTTAGGACCTGTGGCTCCTTAGTAGTAGCTAGATGGCTTTCTCTTCCTTCCTCCCTCTCTCTCTCTCTCTTAATCTTGATATTCAATACTAGTAGCTAGATGGCTTTCTTTCCCTTCCTCCCTCCCTCTCTCTCTATCTCTCTCTCTCTTAATTTTGATCTTCAATACAATTATTGTGATAGCCTGGCTTATTAGGGATGATATACTACTCATATCAATAATGAATTCCTTCTTTTCCGGGAGCCCATTCGGAAAGAACTCCAAAGTTAAGCGTGCTCAGCTTGAAGTAGTTTTAGGATGTGTGACCGACTCAGAAGTTGCTCCCGGGTGCGCACGAGTGAGGATAAAGTGCGCAGAAAAGACTAGTATTGATCTGTGGGGCCAATCAAGATCCCGTCAGGAGTAACCACCACCGGCGGGTGTGTCCGGGGCATTACAATTATCTCTTCGGAAAACCATCCAGTGTAATTTTTGTTATGCGTTTGTTCGGATCCGATGCATTGTGAATTTATGATCAGATTGTTCATTGAATTTATATGAATCTTTTGAAGTTTATTTGTTGTGTAATTTTATAGTTTTTGTATTTCTCTTTGATCTATCAGTCTACTTTGGTTAAATTTGATTGATTTATCTCCAGCGGGAGAGGTTCTTTGTAGTGGGCACAATCTTGCGGTGATCTTGTCTAGTGACAGAAAGGACAAATATATGTATTGTGTTGTTGCCACTACAAATAAAACAATGGGGTTTGGTCATATTGATTGATCTCTTCATGTCTGCGTTATGTCGTATTGCTTATTGCGCTATTCTGTTTCTTATGAACTTAATACTTCAATATGCATGCTGGATAGAGGTCTTGGGGTGGAGTAATAGTAATAGATACAGTTGGATTATGGTCTATTTATCACAGACGTAATGCCTATGTGAGACCATGCCATGAATGATCATGGTTATAATTTATGCTATTCTGTCAGTTGACCAAGAGTAATTTGTCTACTATGCCACTACATGCCTTCGAGAGAGATGTCACTAGTGAACATATGGCCCTCGGGTCTATCTTTCATTAATACAAAACTCCTACAAATGCTCAATTTGCTCTTTTACTTTCTTGCCACTTTGCCCTATCACTATTTGCTACATTTGTTACTATTTACTTTCTTGCAATTACCGTTGCTTTCAAATAGTCCATCAAACACTCTTTTAGATTTTACAATGATCTTCTGCTACTTTCCACAAACCAATTCCTTCCGCTCCTTGTTGGGCTCGACACTCCTACTTATCAAAGAGGCTACAATAGATCATTCTGTACTTATGGGTTATCAGGAAGCAATATTATAACTTGCTAATGCTAAATTAGGAAAACTAAATCAACTCTCCCAAATCTCACGTACCCATACTCTTAAAAATCACACATGTTCATCACTCCTAACTCATTACCTCCAAGCCTTGTTCCCTCGCGGTCTTACTTGAGCGCCATGGTCGGCCCTGGGTCATGCCGAGAAGTCGATGTCCTCGAGCCCACCTCAAATAAAGGCTCAATGAATGTACATACATAGGTATATTTTGAAAATATATTTTTGCTTAATACAACACCAACAATAATAAAATAAAAATGTCGTTGTCGACGGATATCCATGAATAATTAGTTAAGTTAGGACTATGGTGATACTTCCCCTCCTCTTACGTTGGGGCTTGGGGCTCTGGCACCGTCCCCTCACAAGACAACATTATATTTTTAATGGGTTAATTATCCTTTTGCCCTCAGTGGTGTCCATGTGCTCAGTTTTGCCCTCAGATGCAAATTATGCTCAGTTTTGCCCCTAGTCCGTGCGCACCGACTCGTTCCGTGAACTCTGCCGTCTCCGTCAGGTCAACCTTTTGACTCGGCCCTTACAGGTGGGACCAGGCGGCAGAAACGGCCAATTTTATTCAGACCGTTGCACGCGTGGCTTGTGGGACCCAGCAAAGAGCCGTTGAGCAGAGAGCCGTTGGCGGGTGTGCTATATAAGCGGGCGACAGCGGTGGTGACCACGGCGACAGAGAGCACGGCGGTGACCACGGCGAGAGAGAGAGCACGACGGCGGGAAGCTAGCTATGGAGGGCGCGGCGGTGGGAAGCTGGCAGTGGAGGGTGCGGCGGCGTTGAGATCCCCTTCGGCTCCGAGCTCCATGTCTTCCTCAAGCTCCCGCGCCACCTCGCGGATGCAGAGCCGGGCGCGTGTGGACATGCCTGTCTTCGTCTGTCCGCGGTGCCGGGCGGGCGTTGATCGAAGGGTTTCTCAGACACCGAGGAACCAGAATCGTCCGTTCTACGTGTGCAGCGAGAATGGGGTAAGAATCGGGGCAATTGCACCATTTTCGTCGTCGGGATGTTTGAGCAATGGGTTGATCTGTTTAGTGTTCATGCAGGTGACATGCTTATTTCTTTGGGTCGATGCTCTGGCCAAGACTCTGATGAATGAACTGCAAGAAGAGCATGAAGAATGGTTGCGCATGTTGCCACGAACGGCAGTGGCCACACCACGAGCTCCGGAAGAAGAGATGGATGGCGAAGCACGCACTGACAGAGAGCTAGCTATTGAGCTTAGGATGTTAAAGAAGAAGGTTAGGAAGCTTGAAGATCAAGCACTACCAATACCCATTTGCAAATACTTTTGGGCATTTGTAGGTATGGTAATCGCACTGGTTGTAATGTTGAAAATGTATGGAAAGGCATGAATTATGAAGGAATTTGTAATCTTGAAATTGTTTGAGAAATTCACCTAGTTTAAATGTTGGTTAAAGTTGTTTAAATGTTGAAACAAAAAGAGAAGAAGTGACCAACATTTAAATATGTTGGATAAAAAGAGAAGAAATTAGGAATTCAGAAACTTTTGATCAATGAAATGCAGCTCTCTGCTCTGCCTTTCTGTCCAAAAAAAGGTTGCTCTTGGGCCAAATTCAGAGCGTAGAGCCAAGTGCAGGCTAGACTAATGGGCCAACTGCATCCAATTAGGCCCATTCAGGGGTTTTCTTGCGTATTTTTTTGTTTTCTATTCTGATTTAATTTAGGCAGTAAATCATAATGCTGAAACTTTTTGTGGAAGCTAATTGAATTATTCCGGAGCCAAACAATTAATGTTAGAAATTTTTTGGAGCTGTTAATTAATCCAATTCAAATACACCGTGATTTAAATCAAAGACCAAAATGTCATGAAAAATGTGCCTCAGCTCTGGTAGAGGTTTACGCCAGGTGCCAAAATAAATGAACATTTTTTAAGGGCATTACATTGAGAAAAACATAATATGTCTAAAAAATGAAGGGTGGAAAATGCACAAAAAATTGGTGCGCCTGGGGACTCGAACCCAGGACCACGTGGGTTTGTGGTGTTTAGGGCTACGCTGGTAACCGCTAGGACAGATGGCAAGACTTTGACATGGGTAGGGAAAGAAGGTATACATAGTGAGACTGTGATTTTTTTTTTAAAAAAAAATAGTGAGACCGTGAATGTTGCACACGCATGAGAGTGGTTTTCCTTTGTTTTGCACTTAAATTTTGGAGGGTTGGAAGGTTGAAAATGTATGTTGCACTACCACATGATTTTGGTCAGAGTGGCACTTGGTTTAGGGTTAGAGTGGCACTTGGTTTAGGATTTAAAGGGAATAAATTTGCATGTTAGTTCATGACTTTTTGTTTGAATGAAACAGAGGGCTTCTCACCCCCTCCGAAAACCACAAGTTCTCGAACTTCATGACTTGTTTAGGGAAGAAATGATAAGTTTGGGCACGGACATTTTTTAACACACATAATAAGATGGAACACACCGTACCATTACAATAACTTAGATAAGTTCACGGACAGTTCACGGACACATGATGAAACATGACACGACATGACACGACATAGAAAAGCAACAAAATAAAAAAGCAAACATGACGAGCTTGACTCCGGGCTTGAACATCTTCATCTTGACCTCCTTCTTCCACCTTGGCCGCGCGCGCCCCTTCAACACCGTCTTCATCTTCACACCTCCTCCTCCTCGTCGTAGGGAAGGGAGTGCATCTGGCCTGGAGCGGGGAAGATGCGCTCATAGTTGGTGTAGATGTTGTAGACGGTGAAGAAGATGGCCTCGCAGCCGCACCAAAAGACTTGGCCGAGGAGCTCACGCGCGTCAAATGGGTTGGTGAAGGTGACCGTGAGCAGTAGGAGGATGCCGCCGCGGTCACGAACCTCGTTGAGGGTGAACATCCTCGGCGAGCCCCGTGGGAGGTGGGCATAGCCGGCTCTGAGGAAGGCGCGGGTGAGTTCGACGGAACCCCTCCACCTTGAAATAGCCCACACACGGAGCTCCCTCTCCACGAGCACGCCCGGTGGGTAGCGCAGCTCCGGCACCACAGGCGGACGGCTGAAGGTCGGCCCGTTGAACTGCATCTTCTTCACTTGGTCTCGCTTGGGGAGGGCTCGGTCGCTTGGGTGTTTGAAGTTGGAGAGGATCGGATCTGGCTTGTGGGTGGGAGAGGAAGAGAGGCACCCCATTTATAGGTCTGTGGGTGGGAGAGGAAGAGAGAAAGGATGAGAACGGTGCGTGTGTGAATCCGGACACGTGTGTGTATCCGTTACGTTTTGCACACTTAAATTTTTGCACGAAAACGATGCATCTTTGACCGGGCAGTGCATGTGAACCGCTGCCCTGAACCACTGCCCTGAACCACCTAGCTCGCCTAGCGTGCCTCGCTCGCCTCACTCGCATGCATGCACGTCGCCGCCTCCCGCGCATGCGCAAACCCACGTAGCCGCCTCCATGCATGCAAGGCCTGGAAAGGTTGAGACGGGCTATTTACTGCAGTCTCAGGCCCAGACAACGAGACGGCCCAACGGTCCATCCAGCGCGCCCGATATTTGTTAAAAAAACAATCTCCCAGCCAATCAGATTGCATCTCACGGATCGCCCCCCTCCTCCCCGCAGATTCCTTCTAGAAGGGTTAGATCGACGGCCCTTGATCACCGCTAGGGTTAGATGAACGGTCCTTATTCAGCGCTAGGGTTAGCGGGGTTTGGGAGGGGTTTGGAGCAGTCAAAGCTATGTTTGAACAGATTTCAAATAAGCATAATAAATTAAATAAAAATCAGAAAAATGAAAAACCTGCGCACATAGTCTTCTTATGTCATATACTAACGATTTAAGTTGATAAACAAGCTTTACATACATTTAAATGATAAGTTCATGTGTATTGTATGATATCTCGAGTATCTCAAACTCTCTTGTATGAAGTGAAGAGAAGTGTTTTGGGGAAATGAACATGAAAATTTCAAAAAACTCACCACAGCTTCATTTTGGAGTGACTAAGAAGGATCCAGGCTTAGTTTTTCATTTTGATGTTTTACACTTGTTTAAATCTTGGTCAAAGTTAAGTTTGACCAGAATTCAAATGAGCAAAACAAATTTAAAAAAAATCAAAAAATGGAAAAACTAGCGCACATAGTCTGTACATATAGAATATATGTGTAGGAAAGTTATTTGACTGATTTAGATAAGGTCGAAAAAAACCTTGCTTAGAAATGAGGCCGTTTACCCTACCTTTGGACCCCTCTTTTTAGCACATTTTTCATGAAAATTTCAAAAACCTCACCACAACTTCATTTTGGATTGACTAAGAAGTATCCAGGCTTAGTTTTTCATTTTTGATGTTTTAGACTTGCTTAAATCTTGGTCAAAGTTAGGTTTGACCAGAATTTAAATGAGCAAAATAAAATTCAAAAAAATCAAAAAAAGGAAAAACCATGTGCTCATTCAAACATCATCCAACAGATATTTAAACATCATGTCAAACATACTTCTAACATAGGTCCAACATCATCCAACAGAAATACAACATGTCAAGTGATAAATATTTCATAATACAACATCATTCCTTATTCATAATGTTTCATAATTGTGCATAGATAGCGTTGGGGCTTCTGTCTTTTCCTTGAGCTTCTTGTCATCACTTTGCTCCTCGTGCACCTTGTGCTCATTGTTTCTTCTCTTCTTCTCTTGGTTGTCGGTACCTTGCGCGTCTTCTTCAAACCTACCATAGAGCTGTGCAAAACATAAAGGGTCCAAACATAAACGGTAATGAGATCGTGTCAAGTGATAGATGTACAGTAGTATTTGACCCTTGCAAGATTTACATACCTAGCAGAACTCACAACAACAGAAGGTTGGTCACCATTTGGAGCCTCACTTGGATCATCATTTGGAGCCTCACTTGGATCACCATGATCACCATTTAGAGCCTCACTTGGATTACCATTTGGAGCCTCACTTGAATCATTATTTGGAGGATATTTTGGATCATCGTCAAAATCATCCGGCTGTTGACCATCATTTTCATCATCTGTTGAGGCAACCGGCTGTTGACCAACATTTTCATCATCTGTTGAGGCAACCGGCTGCTGACCAACATTTTCATCGAAGCCTTCATCGAAACTCTCTCCGAATGCTGGATCTACTGTGTTATCACAATACTTACCGAAATGACCAGACCCACCACATCTTGTGCACTTACGCTTCCTCGCTCCAAGTCCAGCTCCTTCGCTGCGAGGTCTTATTCGACTCTTCCTTGGTCTACCTGCTGCTCTCTTCAGAATTGGAGTGCAAAGCTTGAATCCAGGGTCCACCATGTCCCATTGTTGTTTTCCCTCCATAGCAGGCAAGGCATAAGCATATGTGGCTTTGAACCTTGCAACAGAGTAGTAATCATGCACATACTGCTGTATGTTCCCTGCTGGACCTGGGAGAGAAGTGATGAAAAACAAGGCATGAATGCATGGCAACCCAGTTATCTGCCATTGCCTACAACTGCAAGTTCTAGCTTCTAAATCCACTGGATATCTCCATTCCCTCTTCTCTTTATCCAAATATGATATCTCTGCTGTGGTACCCGAGCAAAGCGTCATGTTCATTTCCAAGCATGTTGTCTTCTGCTTCAGTTCATTCATCACGGCAGGGATGATAATGTGGCCCATGAATTTTGCCTCGGCTATTCCTGCACGATAATGAAATTTCTGCATGTATTCTATCCTTATTCTGTCAAGCAAATCCACCACATAATGACCCTTTAGTTTCCGGATCGTTGAGTTGAAAGACTCTGCTAGATTATTGTGCACATAGTCAACTTTGCTCACTTCACTGAATTGGCTTCTGGCCCATAACTTGGAGTGGTGTGTTTCCAAGTATTCTTTCACTTTGGGATTCATGTATAACTGCCTCAAGTGGTAGTTGTGCTTCTTCACACTGCATGTCAAAGATGCTGGCCATAAATTGTCGGTATACACCTTTCCTTTGAATTTCTTCATGAAATTTGCAGCAAGGTGACGCATGCATTCCCTATGCTCTACTCCAGGGAACACATTGTCCACGGCCACTTCTAAACCTTTGCAGGCATCTGTATGAATGACCAACCCATTGGGATGTGCAATAGCCCGGCGGAGATTATGCAAAAACCAAGTCCAGCTCTCCTCAGACTCTGTCTCTAGCACACCATAGGCAACTGGAAATACAAAACTATGTGCATCAACTGCACAAGCTGCTACTAACTGTCCTTTAAACCTTCCCGTGAGAAAAGTGGCATCAATAGCCAAATAAGGCCTGCAGCCTGCCAAAAAACCCCGGCGACAAGCCTCAAAGCAGACAAAAACCCTTCTAAAACATTCCTTGGTCTTTGTCACTCCCCTGAATGTGTACTCCACGGTGTGGTGATCAATATCTACAATACTACCTGGGCTTGTCCTCTCCACTTCACCTTTGAATGAATACAACAATTGAAAACTTTCCTGCCAGTTACCATAAATAGAATCCATAGCATGTTGTTTACCATTGAACAACCTCATGTATGGTAAATCTATCTTGAACTTATCTTTGATGTTCTTCTGCAATTCCTTTGGACCCACTTGCTGGTTTTCTTTCACCCACTTTTTTACTTCTTCTGCCACCCATCTTGACTTGGCTCTACTGATTGTATCCTTCCTAAGGGTTGATTCCTGACATGTGTGCTTAAAAGGATTCACTTTGACCTGAACATTAGTGTTATTCCGCATTTTAGCTGCAAGCAGCCTCCATGGACAACCCTCAGTCGGACAGTGCACTTTGTAACGTACTTGATCGCTCTTGTCAACTTTGAAAGTACATTCTACCTTGATGCAGTATGTCACAAGTGCATTTCTACACTCATTCATGGATGCAAAAACTGTACCTTCTTCCATTTGAGGGTTCAAAGGGTCCCATTGAACAGCTGCAAGGTCTTCGTCCTCACCCATCGCGTCATCATCCACACGGACTGCATTGTGAGCCTCATGTTGGTTTTCAGCCCTAGGTGCCCGTCGTAAATTCTGAATAACATCAGAATATAACTTCTCTTCATCAACCCCAGAATTGTAGCCATCAGGCTCCACTTCAAGGGGGACCCTACTGCTGTTGCCCACACTTGTCGAGCCACCACGTCGCCGTGCACCAACTGAACTGTTCTGGCTAGAGATGCCATTATGACGACTTGATTCTCCCCGAGATGTTGCACCCGCCATCCTAGGTCCAAATGCCTGCTCAAGCACATCAACTTGCAGCCTCACATGGAAATTATCTTTCTCTTTATGCCTAACAAACATGGTAGCTAGCTCTTCATCATTACTAACTGTCACCCAATTCTTTCCCCCATCATAGTATTTGTAAACCACTTCATCAAGCAAACCCCAAGGATATTGGCTACAAATTACCTCCCCAAATTGTCTGAAACTCCAATTACTAGCCATTGGCAACCGATAATCAAAACCTCCTTGGTATTTCTTCTTATCCTTTGCATCGAACATGTACCGGTCCCTTCTAATGTGCACCATGAAAGCAAACCGCAACTCCATCCTAACCGGCGAAAAACAGAGACGCAATCAGCACACTAATTGGGCAAACCTACTCGAATCGAGTGTTCAAATGCACAACTAAGCTCAATCTAAACAAGAGGCGAGACTTACCCCTCGGGAACCCAGTCATGGATGCGGCGGATCTCCGGCCCGATGCCTGCCTCGCCAAATACTCCGGGGTCGCCGCTGCTCTCCATTTCGCCCTAGGGTTCTTCCTCCTAGTTCAAATAGCTCCAGCAGCCCCCCACCTTTGAGCGCTTCGGCCGGGCGCACGGAAGGAGGCCACGCCGCGGGTCGAGCAGGTGGCGGGCGCCCCACCCGTGGCGTCGCAGGAAGGTGGTGGGCGTCACAATGAGCCGTGGAGCGTAGGCGCAGGGAGGTAGCGACGGAGCAGGGCGTGCAGCTGGTGGCGGGGCAGGTGCTGGCCGCGGCGCAGGTGGCGGCAGCGGCGGCGTACGACAGCCGGCCGGGCGGATGGGTGTGAGCTAGAATGATTTGGGGATTTAGTTGCAGGGGCCTACATGTCAGCTCCGGACCCACGTCCACGCGGTCCCACGTGTAAGCTCCGGACTCACAACTACTAACGCCGGCGGACGGAATGGACTCAAATATGGCCGTTTGGCCTCGTCGTAGTTGCTGTGCACGGACTAGGGGCAAAACTGAGGACAATTTGCATCTGAGGGCAAAACTGAGCACATGGACACCACTGAGGGCAAAAGGATAATTAACCCTTTTTTAATAGTTATTTACATGGAGTACATGTATCTTGTATCACCATTGGTATCATACAATCTCATACACATTGTGTATCGAGGCCATATTTGATATCAAAATTACGTTTCCGAACTAAAGTTTGGTCGTTAGGCCTCAAGTGCACGAGGGCGGCCGTATGGGTTATTACTCCTTGTTGGGTTCTTCCCTATTCTCCCCACCCAAGGCCATGCCCTAATTGTCCTTCTCTATCTCGCATATGTATGGAGCATGTTGACCTCTCCCATTCTTGAGTTGCTAGAGATGGGTAGTTGATACATCTTAAACTTATCTATAATTTTTTATTGTTAAATGCTACTCCCTCAGTTCCAAAATGCAGTGCATATAGATTATTTGAAAAGTCAAACTTTGATAAAATTTATAGATAAAAACTACTTATATCTAGAATACCTAATATATAAAATACGAAACTGCATCTTATGATGAGTATAATGATAGATAAGTTTGGCATTCTAGATATAAATGTTTTTCTTCAAAAACTTGGTCAAAGTTGGTGAGGCTTGACTTCTTAAAAAATCTATATGCACTGCTGTGGCACCCCGGCTCAGAGAAACCGGAACGCCCCGTATTCCAGCCCAGAGATCGAGTAGAAGTCTTTTGGAATACGGCACTGCTTAGCATAGAGCAAACCAACTTTCTATTATTACACGAATATGAATACAAGGTCTCCGATATTACAATGAATAACATCGGCACGACGACACTACGCCATCGTCATTTGCTCTATGCAAACAGCATGAGAACTTGAAGCAGTGGAACAACTACTGACAGCGGAACAACGACGACGGTGGTGAACTCCACTCCGCAGGGACTCTGGATGGAACGCTTATCCTAGCTCGCATGAACGAAAACCACGACAAGCAATCACGGCATGACCTGCAAACTGGCATGACACGCCAGGTCAGTACATTGAATGTACTTGCAAGCTCACAATAACAAGAAGCATTCAAGACAAACAACGGCATGGCAATTACAGATTAAGCATTAATTATCATGAGATCATCAGGATAACATGACATGAGCAACATGAACATGATACAGCTAGAACCATATTAGCATGGCATGAACATATAAATCTGACGATACTGGCATGCAACATGATGACACTATATGCACCACTTATTCTGCTTGGGTTACCTCATAATCATCACATGCATCACATACCAACCTCGGACATCACACGATCATCTCAAGATCAAATCAAGCTTGGTATAAACAATACCGTAGTAACCATTAAATGACCACAAGGAGTTTGATCTTTACCCATGATTCTCGCACAACATCACGAATATCCAACAACTTGGTATCCTCGATACCACGGTGATCATTCACGGATCACAAACAGAACCACTCTGGGCTCAATGGGTTACCACGTAACCAAACGGTGATCGTTCAAGGATCACATAACCAACTTATCTCATCATCGAACCGGGGTTGTTATTAAGCACATCATTATTATTACTGTTGACCCATAGTGTGACCGACAAGAACTGGACCCTTATCTGCGAGCACGACTATCGATTGTTTTAATACACACTCTGCAGAGGTAGCGCACTTTACCCACACCACGGAACCCATGGCCTCGCACTCCCATTCGGGTGGACCATCAGCGTTCCTACAAAACCGTCCTACTGCCATGACACTCTCCCGGCCACTCCGACTCACTCCCCACTGGGCTAAGTCCTGGGTGGCCCCGTGCCTACCAAAGACACCAACGGCCACCGTCGTGGCAAAACAATAAACGGTCCCAAACGGGGACAAGCCGGCTACAACAACTACGGGCACACAAGGCTTATGCCCGCCTACCTGATCAGGGTAGCGCGTGCCCATAACCTTCCCTCATGGGAGGCACCGGCGAGAGGCACGACAATAGACCCAGTTAGGACCCTCCCATAAAGGCAAGTGTGATTGCACTGGTCAGCTCGATATGGTGGCACCATGACTCAGCCAACAGTTGTTCAAGTTCAATTAAGTCCGGTTAAACTTGAATGCAATAAGTTGAGCCATGATAAAATAACAGGATGTAATTACAATGCATGAGCATGATATCAACATAAGCATGCAGGTAGTGCAACATAATCATCGAGCATAACCATAATGAAACATTAACAAAATGAGCGTGGCAAACTGATGATCATAACATTACACATGAGCATGCCATGACCACTAGCATCATAAGTAAATAAATACTATGCAAGAACTCATCCAGAATACTACGAAGTAAGCATATAACCAACTGGATACAAAGTAACATGCATAGCTACGACACTAGATAACAGATCGTAAACATGCATCCGAAAGAACACACTTCTACTACTACCAAGCATGACATATAACAATAGTACTAGTAATAAGTGCAAGATAACAAGATGCAGAAGAGCATAGCATGAAAGTGAACACAGATCTCTAAGCATTACTGAAACAATGATAACCGTATCAGAACAAGCAAACATTTATTAAATATTCAAGTTGAAAACCATGGCTACTACATGACTATCATGCAAGTGGTTGTTGTGGCTTGCCTGGGGTGGAAGAAATCACCGGGAAGAAGTGCAAGAAGCTTGCGGAAAGAATCGCCGGAAAACATTCTCTCTCGAAGGGGGCTGATTCAGCGTATGGGCAAAATGGTTATTTTCATAATGTTAAAACATAATGAAAATGATTCCATCGGAACGGGCTCGACGAAACAAAGAAGTGGGCTTTGGATTCACCTGAGTTGGATCTACGGTTAAAAAGATACGATTGTTTTTCTGCCAGGGACCCATCTGTAAAGAAATATTTTCAAACAGGGCCTAGACAGAAAAACAGAAAGCGTTTTAGAAGGGAATACGTTTCCTGGAAGTGAAAACGCATTTCAGCCGAACTAGAAGACTCATCCGTTTTCGGTAAGCGAAGACGTAATCCAAGGGATTACGCCTCCACTTATCCAGCGTGGCAAAGGCGGGGCCGGGTGGCTTACAGGCTTACAGGTGGGACCCACCTTATCCATCTCTCTCCTCCTGGCTCCTTCTTCCTCCTCCTGACCGGGCACAACCGAACAGAGGAGGGCCTCGACACCAGCGATGGCCCGGGCAGCTCCGGCAGTCTCCGGACGCGCCGAGGCCACCGGAGAGACCGACGAGGGGCGCCGCGTCCATCTGAGCAGGCTTCGGGCGCCGTGGAGGGACGAAATGATGATGCCTCACGAAGACAGAGAGCGTGCAGCGGCGGCCGAATCCTGGGCTCGCGGCCTGGGGCACTCCGGCGGGAAAATGAGAGGCTGGAGAGGAGCTATGGGGTCCTAGTGGTCCTCTGGTGAGTTGAGGAGGGAGGGGAGGGCTTGGATAGCTCGGATTTAAGCCGAGCTTCGTGGCGGCCATGACGGCCATGGGGGTCGGCGATAGCTCCAGAGGCTCATTGGAGAGGCTGGGCGGGACCAAAGGAGGGTTGTGAGGCTGGTGGTGAGCTCGGAGGGGGTCGGGGCTTCCTTATATAGGCGGGGCGAAGGCACGGCCTCGGGTGCCGCCGCTCGCGTCCGGCCGAAGCTCTGGCAAGGCTCACCGGTCACGAGGAGGCGCAGGATCACGACGAAGGGGGAGCGGACGAGGCGCAGAGGTCACGGAGACGAGCTACGCTCGAGGACACGAGAAGGAAGAAGCCCTGGCGCGAACAGAGACGGTCGACTATAGGTTTCTCGTGGCGCGCGGCGACGAGCGGTGACGGAGGTCCTACGGAGGGGGAGATGGCTCCAGGAGGACGAAGATGACGCGGTAAAACTTCTAGACATGCTCAAGAGCGCGAAGACGACGAGAGGGAGAGGGGCCGGAGCTACAAGACACCCTAGGCGCGGCCAACGGCGGCAGAGCGCGTGCACTGTTATGCCATTAACGCAGTCACCGCGTGCACTGGCATGTAGCGGGGGCGATGAACTGGAACGTGTTGTCTAGTGGTAAGTTCTTCCATGGGAGGTTTCAACTAAGGTGGTAGATCGATGAAAAGCTCTGTGGTTAAATGGTACTTGGCGTCTGAAGTTTACAGCAGTAAATTTGACCGTGCACTCGTGATCACCAGGGAAGTGACTGTGGTCAATGGAGTTGTTTGCGATGATTAACTAAGGAAGAACTACAATCCTATTAAGTTTGAGGAGAATTAGAACAAGGATTAATACACTTGCTTTGCAACTGATCCAAATGGTCCAGAAACTAGATCAAGATGGTTCACTCACATGGAGAAGCCACTTGAGCTTAAATTTGTCAAGGATTAGGGATTTGTACATAGTAAGATGTTGTAAAAATTTCATACCAATTGGATTCACCAAAATGGTACTTCCTTCACAGCTATTCTCTCTGTCCAGAAACTTGCAAAAAATCCAGAGGAATATTTGCTTGATGAATTGGTCCCAAATTTGGCGGAGAGAGGTTTTATGGTCATGAGAATGCTTTGGCAAATTTTCAGGCAAAATGAAGCAATATAAAATGTACTTGGTTCACAATCTGAAAATATTGACAGAAGCAAAGATTTGGTCCTGTGCTCACATAGATCAAAGGATGGATCTGAAATTTGTAAGAGGGTCATGATATGAGCACATGAAGGAGTGTGAAATTTTTTAACTCATTTGAATACTCTTAGCTGATACTTGTTTCACAAAGCCTTCTGTTTGGCAAAAACTTTGAAACATCACCGAGGAAGTTTGGCTAGGCAAATAAAGTTGAATTTTGGCGCAGGTCAATTATTTGGACAGTAAAAGATGTAAAAAAGTTTGGGGTCAAATTGGCAAAGATAAATAGCATTTGCTTCACAATGTGCCATTTAGTACAAAATAGGAAATGAATTTATTGAGCATGATGAGAAACATGGCGATTGAAATATTTTGCCATATTTGAGGAAGATATGACCCAAAAAATTTATGAGAATTATTTGGGAATTTTTGGATGGACAGAAATATAGGTTGCTTCACAACCTATGGCAGATAGGGTTATTCCTTTAATAGAAAAAGGAATATTCCCTAGAAAAGGATTTTAGGGTTTGGTCAAGGATTGAAGTGACATGATCTTGGCAAGGTTTCGGGAATGATGAGCCACTTGGGAGGGGAATGAGGATGATTTCCCAGGTGGCAAGGTCACAGAACCACACCAAAAAGAAAAACAAAGCAAAAACCAATAAATCAAAAAGAAAAAGAAAAGGGCCAAAATCCAGGCTGTTACAACTGCATTATGTAACAGAGGGAGTATTGTATTACCACTTTTGTATGCTTTCTATGTCATTTTATATTATTTTTATGGACGAACCAAATAATTTAGTGACCAGTGCAAGTTTCTTTCTTTTTTTTTGCATGTTTTGGTTTTCAGAAAAAACATACCTACAACAGTCCAAACACGACGAAACTTTTTGCGGTGATGGCTTCTTCTCTCTCTTTGGATCTCAATACAATGTTCGCCTTGATCTTCTTAGAGATCTATTTGATGTAACTCTTTTTCCTGTGTGTTTGTCGAGATCCGATGAATTGTGGGTTTATGATCAAGTTTATCTATGAACAATATTTGATTCTTCTCTGAAATCTTTTATGTATGATTGGTTATCTTTGCAAGTCTCTTCGAATTATCAGTTTGGTTTGGCCTACTAGATTGATCTTTCTTGCAATAGGAGAAGTGCTTAGCTTTGGGTTCAATCTTGCGGTGTCCTTTCCCAGTGACAGCAGGAGCAACAAGGCACGTATTGTATTGTTGCCATCGAGGATAAAAAGATGGGGTTTATATCATATTGCTTGAGTTTATCCCTCTACATCATGTCATCTTGCCTAATGCATTACTTTGTTCTTATGAACTTAATACTCTAGATGCAGAATCATTTCGGTCTACTTGTCGCGGACGTGATGCCTATATACATGATCATGCCTAGATATTCTCACAATTATTCACTTTCCTATCAATTGCTCGACAGTAATTTGTTCACCCACCGTAATACTTATGCTATCTTGAGAGAAGCCACTAGCGAAACCTATGGCCCCGGGTCTATTCTCTATTATATTAATCTCCCGTCAACTAGCTATTTCTGGCACCGTTTATTTTGCAATCTTTACTTTCAATCTATATCATAAAAATACCAAAAATATTTATCTTATTATTATTATCTCTATCAGATCTCAGTCTCGTAAGTGACCGTGAAGGGATTGACAACCCCTTTACCGCGTTGGTTGCGAGGTTCTTATTTGTTTGTGTAGGTACGAGGGACTTGCGTGTAGTCTCCTACTGGATTGATACCTTGGTTCTCAAAAACTAAGGGAAATACTTACGCTACTTTGCTGCATCACCCTTTTCTCTTCAAGGGAAAACCAACGCAGTGCTCAAGAGGTAGCAAGAAGGATTTCTGGCGCTGTTGCCAAGGAGATCTACCACAAGTCAAGACATACCAAGTTCCCATCACAAACTCTTATCCCTCGCATTACATTATTTGCCATTTGCCTCTCGTTTTCCTCTCCCCCACTTCACCCTTGCCGTTCTATTCGCCCTCTTTTTCCGTTCCTCTTCTCTTTTCCGTTCGTCTCTTTTCGCTTGCTTCTTGTGTGCTTGTGCGTTGGATTGTTTGTCACGATGGCTCAAGATAATACTAAATTGTGTGACTTTTCTAATACCAACAATAATGATTTTATTAGCACTC
This sequence comes from Triticum aestivum, assembly GCF_018294505.1. Taxonomy (NCBI): domain Eukaryota; kingdom Viridiplantae; phylum Streptophyta; class Magnoliopsida; order Poales; family Poaceae; genus Triticum; species Triticum aestivum. The sequence continues at coordinate 78,174,285 of NC_057800.1, forward strand.
CGATTGCTCCTCTTACCGATGTTGAGTCTTGTGAAATTAATGGAGCTTTGCTGAATCTTGTCATGAAAGATCTGTTTTCCGGCCTTCCTAGTGAAGATGTTGCTACCCATTTAAATAGCTTTGTTGATTTGTGTGATATGCAAAAGAAGAAAGATGTGGATAATGATATTGTTAAATTGAAGCTATTCCCGTTTTGCTTAGGGATCGTGCTAAAACTTGGTTTTCTTCTTTGCCTAAAAATAGTATTGATTCATGGAATAAGTGCAAAGATGCTTTTATCTCTAACTATTAACCTCCCGCTAAGATCATCTCTCTTAGAAACGATATTATGTATTTTAAGCAACTTGATCATGAACATGTTGCACAAGCTTGGGAGAGGATGAAATTAATGATACGTAATTGCCCTACACATGGTTTGAATATTTGGATGATTATACAAAAAATTTATGCATGATTGAATTTTGCTTCTAGAAATCTTTTAGATTCGGCCGCGGGAGGCACTTTTATGGAAATTACTTTAGGAGAATCTACTAAACTCCTAGATAATATTATGGTTAATTATTCTCAATGGCACACCGAAAGATCTACTAGTAAAAAGGTGCATGCAATAGAAGAAATTAATGTTTTGAGTGGAAAGATGGATGAACTTATGAAATTGTTTGCTAATAAGAGTGTTTCTTATGATCCTAATGATATACCTTTGTCTACTTTGATTGAGAATAATAATGAATCTATGGATGTGAATTTTGTTGGTAGGAACAATTATTGTAACAACGCATATAGAGGTAATTTTAATCCTAGGTCGTTCCCTAGTAATTCCTCTAATAATTATGTTAATTCCTACAATAATTATTATGGAAATTATAATAATATGCCCTCTGATTTTTAATCTAATATTAAAGAATTTATTAGTTCGCAAAAGAGTTTCAATGCTTTGACTAAAGAAAAAATGTCTAAGATTGATGAGTTGGCTAGGAACGTGGATATAATTTCTCTTGATGTTGATTCTTTGAAACTTAGATCTACTCCACCTAATCATGATATCAATGAGTCTCTCAAAGCTATGATAATTTCCATTGATGAGTGCAAAGAAAGAACCGCTAGGATGCATGCTAAAAAAGATTGCTTTGTGAAAGCGTGTTCTTCTAGTTTTGATGATAATAAGGATGAAGATCTAAAAGTGATTGATGTGTCTCCTATTAAATCTTTGTTTTGCAATATGAATCTTGATAATGATGGGACTGGAGATGATTCAACTTTAGTTAAAAGGCGTCCCAATGATTCGCAGTTTTTAGATCTTGATGAAATTTTTTGATAAAAGTGCGATTGGAGAGGTCAAAACTTTACATAGCAATGAACCCACTATTTTGGATTTCAAGGAATTTAATTATGATAATTGCTCTTTGATAGATTGTATTTCCTTGTCGCAATCCGTGCTAAATTCTCCGCATGCTTATAATCAAAATAAAGCTTTTACTAATCATATCGTTGATGCTTTAATGCAATCTTATGAAGAAAAGCTTGAATTGGAAGTTTCTATCCGTAAAAAACTTTATGATGAGTGGGAACCCACTATTAAAATTAAAAATTAAAGATCATGAATGCTATGCTTTATGTGATTTGGGTGCTAGTGTTTCCACGATTCCAAAAACTTTGTGTGATATCTTAGGTTTTCGTGAATTTGATGATTGTTCTTTAAATTTGCATCTTGCGGATTCCACTATTAAGAAACCTATGGGAAGAATTAATGATGTTCTTATTGGTGCAAATAGGAATTATGTGCCCGCAGATTTCATTGTTCTTGATATTGATTGCAATCCTACATGTGTCATTATTCTTGGTAGACCTTTCCTTAGAACGATTGGTGCAACTATTGATATGAAAGAAGGAAACATTAGATTCAAATTTCCGTGAAGGAAAGGCATGGAACACTTTCCTAGAAATAAAATTAAATTACCTTATGAATATATTATGAGAGTCACTTATGGATAGCATACCAAAGATGATAATACATAGAACTATTCTTGTTTTTATGCCTAGCTAGGGGTGTTAAACGATAGCGCTTGTTGGGAGACAACCCAATTTTTTTTGTGTTCCTTGATTTTTGGTTCTGTTTAGTAATAAATAATTCATCTAGCCTCTGTTTATATGTGGTTTTATGCTTTTAATTAGTGTTTGTGCCAAGTAGAACCTTTGGGAAGACTTGGGGGAAGTTTTAGTAATCTTACTGTAAAAAACAGAAACTTTAGTGCTCACGATATTTGCTGTCATCTTTTACTGGAGAGTGAGATTAAGTTGATTATTTTTGCAGATGATTAATAGATAAATTCCGCACGTCCAGAAATTTATTTTAGAATTTTTGGGGTTACAGAAGTATTAGAAACCTACATATTACTACAGACTGTTCTGTTTTTGACAGATTCTGTTTTTCGCGTGTTGTTTGCTTATTTTGATGAAACTATGGCTAGTATCGGAGGTTATGAACCATAGATAAGTTGAAATACAGTAGGTTTAACACCAATACAAATAAAGAATGAGTTCATTACAGTACCTTAAGTGGTAGTTTGTTTTCTTATACTAACGGAGCTCGTGAGATTTTTCTGTTTAAGTTTTGTGTTGTGAAGTTTTCAAGTTTTGGGTAAAGATTTAATGGATTATGGAATAAGGAGTGGCAAGAGCCTAAGCTTGGGGATGCCCAAGGCACCCCAAGGTAAAATTAAAGTACAACCAAAAGCCTAAGCTTGGGGATGCCCGGGAAGGCATCCCCTCTTTCGTCTTCTTCTATCGGTAACTTTACTTAAGGCTATATTTTTATTCACCACATGATATGTGTTTTGCTTGGAGCGTCTTGTATGATTTGAGTCTTTGCTTTTTAGTTTACCACAATCGTACTTTATGTACACACCTTTTGGGAGATACACACATGATTTGGAATTTATTAGAATACTCTATGTGCTTCGCTTATATCTTTTAGAGCACAGTGGTGGTTTTATTTTATAGAAATTATTGATCTCTCATGCTTCACTTATATTATTTCAAGAGTCCTTTAGAAAATCATGGTAATTTGCTTTGGTTATGAAATTAGTCCTAATATGATAGGCATCCAAGATGGGTATAATAAAAACTATCATAAGAAAGTTCATTGAATACTATGAGAAGTTTGATACTTGATGATTGTTTTGCGATATGAAGATGGTGATATTAGAGTCATGCTATTTGAGTAGTTGTGAATTTTAGAAATACTTGTGTTAAAGTTTGTGATTCCCGTAGCATGCATGTATGGTGAACCGTTATGTGATGAAGTTGGAGCATGATTTATTTATTGATTGTGTTCCTTATGAGTGGCGGTCGGGGACGAGCGATGGACTTTTCCTACCAATCTATCCCCCTAGGAGCATGCACGTATTACTTTGTTTCAATAACTAATAAATTTTTGCAATAAGTATGTGAGTTCTTTATGACTAATGTTGAGTCCAGGATTATACGCACTCTCACCCTTCCACCATTGCTAGCCTCTCTAGTACCGTGCAATTTTCGCCGGTACCTTAAACCCACCATATACCTTCCTCAAAATAGCCACCATACCTACCTATTATGGCATTTCCATAGCCATTCCGAGATATATTGCCATGCAACTTTCCATTGTTCCTTTATTATGCGCTTCATCATTGTCATATTGCTTTGCATGATCATGCAGTTGACATCGTATTTGTGGCAAAGCCACCGTTCATAATTCTTTCATACATGTCACTCATGATTCATTGCATATCTCGGTACACCGCCGGAGGCATTCACATAGAGTCATATTTTGGTCTAAGTATTGAGTTGTAAGTAAATAAAAGTGTGATGATCATCATTATTAGAGCAATGTCCCAAGTGAGGAAAGGATGATGGAGACTATGATTCCCCCACAAGTCGGGATGAGACTCCGGCCGAAAAGAAAGAAAAAAAAGAGGCCTTAAAAGAAGAGAAAAAGCCCAAATAAAAAAAGAAAAAAAGAAAAATGAGAGAAAAAGAGAGAAGGGACAATGTTACTATCCTTTTTCCACACTTGTGCTTCAAAGTAGCACCATGATCTTCATGATAGAGAGTCTCCTATGTTGTCACTTTCATATACTAGTGGGAATTTTACATTATAGAACTTGGCTTGTATATTCCAAAGTGGCAAGTATCATCTGTATCTGGCAGATAAGCTTTCACATGCATGAATTGAACTACCGAGATCTTTTCTTACTTGGCAACTAGAGCCTCCCCTTCGGGACCTTCCTCCTAGCTGAGTATGGATGCTGAAGTTAGCTGGAGTGTGGGGCGAGTGCGTGGTAGATGGAACTCCTATTTACCGCATTGATGGGCTTCCTCAAAATGCCCTAGGTCTTCGTGAGCAAGCTAGTTGGATGCACACCCACTTAGTTTCTTTTTGAGCTTTCATACACTTATAGCTCTAGTGCATCCGTTGCATGGCAATCCCTACTCACTCACATTAATATCTATTCATGGGCATCTCCATAGCCCGTTGATACGCCTAGTTGATGTGAGACTATCTTCTCCTTTTTGTCTTCTCCACAACCACCATTCTATTCCACATATAGTGCTATGTCCATGGCTCACACTCATGTATTGCGTGAAGATTAAAAAAGTTTGAGAACACCTAAAGTATGAGACAACTGCTTGGCTTGTCATCGGGGTTGTGCATGATTAAATACTTTGTGTGATGAAGATAGAGCATAGCCAGATTATATGATTTTGTAGGGATAACCTTCTTTGGCCATGTTATTTTGAGAAGACATGATTGCTTTGTTAGTATGCTTGAAGTATTATTATTTTTATGCCAATATTAAACTTTTGTCTTGAATCTTTCGGATCTAAACATTCATGCCACAATAAAAAAATTACATTGAGAATTATGCTAGGTAGCATTCCACATCAAAAATTCTGTTTTTATTATTTACCTACTCGAGGACGAGCAAGAATTAAGCTTGGGGATGCTTGATACGTCTCCAACGTATCTATAATTTTTGATTGTTCCATGCTATTATATTATCTGTTTTGGATGTTAATGGGCTTATTTATACACTTTTATATTATTTTTGGGACTAACCTACTAACCCAAGGCCCAGTGCAAATTGCTGTTTTTTCCCTATTTCAGTGTTTCGCAGAAAAGGAATATCAAACGGAATCCAAACGGAATAAAACCTTCGGGAGAGTTATTTTTTGAAAAAAACGTGATCCAGGGGACTTGGAGTGGACGTCAAGCAACCAACAAAGAGGCCACGAGGCAGGGGGGACGCCTACCCCCCTGGGCGCGCCCTCCACCCTCGTGGGCCCCTCGTGACTCCACCGACCTACTTCTTCCTCCTATATATGTCCACATACCCCGAAAACATCCAGGAGCATCATGAAACCCTATTTCCACCGCCGAAACCTTCTGTACCCAAGAGATCCCATCTTGGTGCCTTTTCCGGAGCTTCACCGGAGGGGGAATCGATCACGGAGGGCTTCTACATCAACACCATAGCCTCTCTGATGATGTGTGAGTAATTTACCTCAGACCTTTGGGTCCATAGTTATTAGCTAGATGGCTTATTCTCTCTCTTTGTATCACAATACAATGTTCTCCTTGATCTTCTTGGAGATCTATTTGATGTAACTCTTTTTGCGGTGTGTTTACCGAGATCCGATGAATTGTGGGTTTATGATCAAGTTTATCTATGAACAATATTTGGTTCTTCTCTGAAATATTTTATGTATGATTGGTTATCTTGCAAGTCTCTTCGAATTATCAGTTTGGTTTGGCCTACTAGATTGATCTTTCTTGCAATGGGAGAAGTGCTTAGCTTTGGGTTCAATCTTGCGGTGTCCTTTCCCAGTGACAGCAGGGGCAGCAAGGCACGCATTTTATTGTTGCCATCAAGGATAAAAAGATGGGGTTTATATCATATTGCTTGAGTTTATCCCTCTACATCATGTCATCCTGCCTAATGCATTACTCTGTTCTTATGACCTTAATACTCTAGATGCATGCTGGATAGCGGTCGATGTGTGGAGTAATAGTAGTAGATGCAGAATCGTTTCGGTCTACTTGTCGCGGACGTGATGCCTATATACATGATCATGCCTAGAAATTCTCATAATTATTCACTTTTCTATCAATTGCTCGATAGTAATTTGTTCACCCACCGTAATACTTATGCTATCTTGAGAGAAGCCACTAGTGAAACCTATGGCCCCGGGTTCTGTGATAAATATTTGGAAACCACTTGCAAGAGTGAGATCTGATAGAGATGATAATAATAAGATAAATATTTTTGGTATTTTTATGATATAGATTGAAAGTAAGGATTGCAAAATAAAATAGTTGGAAACTTATACGATGGAGAATAGACCCGGGGGCCATAGGTTTCACTAGTGGCTTATCTCAAGATAGCATAAGTATTACATTGGGTGAACTAATTACTGTCGAGCAATTGATAGAAAAGCAAATAATTATGAGAATATCTAGGCATGATCATGTATATAGGCATCACGTCTGTGACTAGTAGACCGACTCCTGCCTGCATCTACTACTGTTACTCCACACATCGACCGATATCCAGCATGCATCTAGAGTATTAAGTTCATAAGAATAGAGTAACACCTTAAGCAAGATGACATGATGTAGAGGGATAAACTCATGCAATATGATATAAACCCCATCTTTTTATCCTTGATGGCAACAATACAATACGTGTCGTTTCCCTTTCTGTCACTGGGATCGAGCACCGCAAGATTGAACCCAAAGCTAAGCACTTCTCCCATTGCAAGAAAGATCAATCTAGTAGGCCAAACCAAACTGATAATTCGAAGAGACTTGCAAAGATAAACCAATCATACATAAAAGAATTCAGAGAAGATTCAAATATTGTTCATGGATAAACTTGATCATAAACCCACAATTCATCGGATCTCGACAAACACACCGCAAAAGAAGATTACATCGAATAGATCTCCAATAGAATCGGGGAGAACTTTGTATTGAGATCCAAAGAGAGAGAAGAAGCCATCTAGCTACTAGCTATGGACCCGAAGGTCTGAAGTAAAATACTCACACATCATCGGAGGGGCCATGGAGTTGATGTAGAGGCCCTCCGTGATCTATGCCCCCTCCGGCGGAGCTTCGGAAAAGGCCCCAAGATGAGATCTTTTGGGTACAGAAGGTTGTGGCAGTGGAAATAGGGTTTTGTGGTGCTCCTAGATGTTTGCAGGGTATGTCAATATATATAGGAGGAAGAAGTAGGTCGGTGGAGCAATGAGGGGGACACGAGGGGGAGGGCGCGCCCCCTGCCTCGTGGACACCTCGTTGATTGCTTGATGTCCACTCCAAGTCCTTTGGATCACATTTGTTCCAAAAATCACGTTCCCGAAGGTTTCATTCCGTTTGGACTCCGTTTGATATTCCTTTTCTACGAAACACTGAAATAGGCAAAAAAACAACAATTTGGGCTGGGCCTCCGGTTAATAGGTTAGTCCCAAAAATAATATAAACGTGTAAAATAAAGCCCATTAACATCCAAAACAGATAATATAATAGCATGGAACAATCAAAAATTATAGATACTTTGGAGACGTATCCAACATCCCCAAGCTTAATTCCTGCTCGTCCTTGAGTAGGTAAATGATAAAAACAGAATTTTTGATGTGGAATGCTTCCTAACATATTTCTCAATGTAATTTTTTCTTTATTGTGGAATGAATTTTAGATCCGAAAGATTCAAGATAAAAGTTTAATATTGACATAAAAATAATAATACTTCAAGCATACTAACTAAGAAATCACGTCTTCTCAAAATAACATGGCCAAAGCAAGTTCATCCCTAAAAAATCATATAGTTTGGTCATGCTCCATTTTCGTCACACAAGAATGCTCTCATCATGCACAACCCTGATGACAAGCCAAGCAGTTGTTTCATACTTTAGTAATCTCAAACTTTTTTCAACCTTCACACAATACATGAGCGTGAGCCATGGATATAGCACTATGGGTGGAATAGAATATAATGAAGGGGGTTATGTGGAGAAGACAAAAAAGGAGAAAGTCTCACATCGACGCGGCTAATCAATAGGCTAGGGAGATGCCCATCAATTGATGTCAATGCAAGGAGTAGGGATTGCCATGCAACGGATGCACTAGAGCTATAAATGTATGAAAGCTCAACAAAAGAAACTAAGTGGGTGTGCATCCAACTTGCTTGCTCATGAAGACCTAGGGCACTTGAGGAGGCCCATTGTTGGAATATACAAGCCAAGTTCTATAATGAAAAATTCCCACTAGTATATGAAAATGATAAAACAAGAGACTCTCTATCATAAAGCTCATGGTGCTACTTTGAAGCACAAGTGTGGAAAAAGGATAGTAGCATTGCCCCTTTTTATTATCTTTTTCTTTTTCTTTTTTTGGGCCTTCTTTTTTGGGCCTATCTCCTTTTTTTCTTTTTTTTCATGGAACAATGCTCTATTAATGATGATCATCACACTTCTGTTTATTTACAACTCAATGATTACAACTCGATACTAGAACAAGATATATCTCTATATGAATGCCTCTGGCCGTGTACCGGGATGTGCAATGTCTCATGAGTGACATGTATGAAAGAATTATGAACGGTGGCTTTGCCACAAATACGATGTCAACTACATGATCATGCAAGGCAATATGACAATGATGATGCGTGTCATAATAAATGGAACGGTGGAAAGTTGCATGGCAATATATCTCGGAATGGCTATGGAAATGACATAATAGGTAGGTATGGTGGCTGTTTTGAGGAAGATATAAGGAGGTTTATGTGTGATAGAGCGTATCGTATCACGGGGTTTGGATGCACTGACGATGTTTGCACCAACTCTCAAGGTGAGAAAGGGCAATGCACAGTACCGAAGAGGCTAGCAATGATGGAAGGGTGAGAGTGTGTATAATCCATGGACTCAACATTAGTCATAAAGAACTCACATACTTATTGCAAAAATCTACAAGTCATCAAAAACCAAGTATTATGCACGTGCTCCTAGGGGGATAGATTGGTAGGAAAGACCATTGATCGTCCCCGACCGCCACTCATAAGGAAGACAATCAAACAACACCTCATGTTTCAAATTTGTTACACAACATTTACCATACGTGCATGCCACGGGACTTGCAAAATTCAACACAAGTATTTCTCAAATTCATTACTACTCAACTAGCACAACTTTAATGTCACTATCTCCATATCTCCAAACAATCATCAAGTATCAAACTTCTCTTAGTATTCAATGCACTTATATGAAAGTTTTTCATTATCTCAAAAGCAAATCACCATGTTGTTTGATAACCTACAAGTATAGGGGATCAATTGTAGCCTCTTTCGATAAGTAAGAGTGTCGAACCCAACGAGGAGCTAAAGGTAGAACAAATATCCCCTCAAGTTCTATCGACCACCGATACAACTCTGCGCACGCTTAACGTCCGCTTTACCTAGAACAAGTATGAAACTAGAAGTACTTTGTAGGTGTTTTTGGATAGGTTGGAAAGATAATAAAGAGAGCGTAAATAAAAAGTAGGGGCTGTTTAGGTAAAGAAACAATAAAGTTAGTATAGCGAGTGTGGAAAAGTGGTGGTAGGAGTTGCGAAATTGTCCCTAAGCAATTGACTACTTTACTAGACTGATAGCAAGTTTTATGTGGGAGAGGCCACTGCTAGCATGTCATCCCTGACTTGGAATTCTATGCACTTATGATTGGAACTATTAGCAAGCATCCGCAACTACTAACGTTCATTAAGGTAAAACCCAACGATAGCATTAAGATATATTGGCCCCCCTTCAATCCCGTATGCATCAATTTCTATGCTAGGTTGAAGCTTCTGTCACTCTTGCCCTCCAATACATAGTCTTATCAACATACAACTAACCCTATGGTGTGATCCACCCGCACGCTAATATGATGGGCACCAAAGGACAGCAACATAACCACAAGCAAATTAAATCAACCATAGCAATTCATCAACCACCGATAGGACAATGAAAATCTACTCAGACATCATAGGATGGCAACACATCATTGGATAATAATATGAAGCATAAAGCACCATGTTCAAGTAGAGGGTACAGTGGGTTGCGGGAGAGTGGACCGTTGTAGATGGAGGGGGGAAGGTGATGGAGATGTTGGTGAAGATGATGGAGGTGTTGGTGTAGATCGCGGTGATGATGATGGCCCCTGGCGGCGTTCTGGCGCCACCAGAAGCGAGGGGGAGAGGGGCCCCCTCCTTCTTCTTCCTTGACCTTCTCCCTAGACGGGAGAAGGATTTCCCCTCTGGTCCATGGCCTCCATGGCATGGGAGGGGCGATAGCCCCTCCGAGATTGGATCTGTCTCTCTCTGTTTCTGCGTTCTCAGATTCTGCCCTTTCACTGTTTCTTAAATTCCCAGAGATCCGTAACTCCGATTGTGCTTAAATTTTAACATGATCTCTATCCAGGTATTATCTTTCTTGCGGCGAAATAAGGGCATCAACCGCCTTACGGGGTGGCCACGAGGGCCTAGGGCGCGCCCCCTGCCTCGTGGCCCCCTCGGGCATCGTCTCGCGTTGATTTTTCTTCCCAAAAATCACATATATTCCCAAAAAAATCTCCGTCAGTTTTTATCCCGTTGCGACTCCGTTTGATATGGATTTATCGCGAAACGAAAAACATGCAACAAATAGGAACTAGCACTAGGCACCGGATCAATATGTTAGTCCCCAAAAATAGTATAAAAAGTTACCAAAAGTATATGATAGTTGTAGAATATTGGCATGGAACAATCAAAAAATATAGATACGACGGAGATGTAACAGCATCCCCAAGCTTAATTCCTGCTCGTCCTCGAGTAGGTAAATGATAAAAAATATAATTTTGATGAGGAATGCTACCTAGTATAATCTTGATCATATATCTAATCATGGCATGAATATTAAGACACGAGTTATTCAGAGCAATAGTCTATCATTTGACATTAAGACAATAATACTTCAAGCATACTAACCAAAAAATTATGTCTTATCAAAATAACATAGCCAAACAAAGCTCATCCCTACAAAATAATATAGTTTGGCTATGCTCCATCTTCACCACACAAAGCATTCAAATCATGCACAACCCCGATGACAAGCCGAGCAATTGGTTCGTACTTTTTAACGCGCTTCAGGCTTTTCAACCCTCACGCAATACATGAGTGCAATCCATGGACATAGCACTATGGGTGGAATATAATATGATGATGGAGGTTTGTGTGGAGAAGACAAAAAGGAAGAAGGTGTCACATCGACATGGCTAATCAACGGGCTATGGAGATTCCCATCAATTGATGTCAATGCGAGGAGTAGGGATTGCCATGCAACGGATGCACTAGAGCTATAAGTGTATGAAAGCTCAAACTGAAACTAAGTGGGTGTGCATCCAACTTGCTTTCTCATGAAGAACTCGGGCATTTGAGGAAGCCCATCATAGGAATATACAAGCCAAGTTCTATAATGAAAATTCCCACTAGTATATGGAAGTGATAACTCAAGAGACTCTCTATATGAAGAACATGGTGCTACTCTGAAGCACAAGTGTGGTAAAAGGATAGTAGCATTGTCCCTTCTCTCTTTTTCTCTCATTTTTTTGTTTTTTTGTTTTTTTGGGCCTTCTCTTTTTTTGGGGCCTTTCTCTTTTTTCGTCTGGAGTCTCATCCCGACTTGTAGGGGAATCATAGTCTCCATCATCCTTTCCTCACTGGGACAATGCTCTAATAATGATGATCATCACACTTTTATTTACTTACAACTCAATATTACAACTCGATATCTAGAACAAATATATGACTCTATATGAATGCCTCCGGTGGTGTACCGGGATGTGCAATGATCTAGCGTAGCAATGACATCAAAAGACGGACAAGCCATGAAAACATCATGCTAGCTATCTTACGATCATGCAAAGTAATATGACAATGAATGCTCAAGTCATGTATATGATGATGATGGAAGTTGCATGGCAATATATCTCGGAATGGCTATGGAAATGCCATAATAGGTAGGTATGGTGATTGTTTTGAGGAAGATATAAGGAGGCTTATGTGTGATAGAGCGTATCATATCACGAGGTTTGGATGCACCGGCAAAGTTTGCACCAACTCTCGAGGTGAGAAAGGGCAATGCACGGTACCGAAGAGGCTAGCAATGATGGAAGGGTGAGAGTGCATATAATCCATGGACTCAACATTCGTCATAAAGAACTCACATACTTATTGCAAAAGTTTATTAGCCCTCGAAGCAAAGTACTACTTCACATGCCCCTAGGAGGATAGATTGGTAGGAAAAGACCATCGCTCGTCCCCGACCGCCACTCATAAGGAAGACAATCAATAAATACCTCATGCTCCAACTTCATTACACAATGATTCACCATATGTGCATGCTACGAGACTTGCAAACCTCAACACAAGTATTTCTCAATTTCACAATTACTCAACTAGCACGACTCTAATATCACCACCATTATATCGCAAAACTATTGCAAGGAATCAAACATATCATATTCAGTGATCTACAAGTTTTATGTAGGATTTTATGACTAACCATGTGAATGACCAATTCCTGTCAACTCTCTAAATAGATACTCCCTCCGTTCCAAAATAGATGACTCAACTTTGTACTGAAGTTAGTACAAAGTTGAGTCGTCTATTTTGGAACGGAGGGAGTATAAGTGAAGCAAGAGAGTTTAATTCTTCCTACAAAAGAGATGCCCATGCTCTAACAATTTTAAGTGAAGCAAAAGAGCATTCTACAAATGGCGGTTTTCTATGTGAAGAGAAACAGGCAATCCAAACTTCAAAAGATATAAGTGAAGCACATGAAGCATTCTATAAAGCCATACTCAAAAGATATAAGTGAAGTGCAAAGAGCATTCTATAAATAAACCATGGAATATCTCATACCAGCATGGTGCATAAAAGAAAAGTGAAAACTAAATGCAAAAGACGCTCCAAGATTGCACATATCGCATGAACGAAATGAATCCGAAAACATACCGATACTTGTTGAAGAAAGATGGGATGCCTTCCGGGGCATCCCCAAGCTTAGACGCTTGAGTCTCCCTGAATATTTACTTGGGGTGCCTTGGGCATCCCCAAGATTGAGCTCTTGCCTCTCTTCCTTCTTCTCACATCGAGACCTCCTCGATCTTCGAACACTTCATCCACACAAAACTCAACAGAAAACTCAGTAAGATCCGTTAGTATAATAAAGCAAATCACTACTCTAAGTACTGTTTAAAACCAATTCATATTTTGTTTTTGCATTTTATATACTGTAATATAACTTTTCCATGGCTTAATCCACTGATAGAAATCGATAGTTTCATCAAAACAAGCAAACTATGCATCAAAAACATAATCTGTCTAAAACAGAACAGTCTGTAATAATATGAACATTAACCATACCTATGGTACTCCAAAAATTATACCAAAATTAGGAAAAATAAAAAATTTGTATAGAAATACAGTGCAAAAAGTTTCAGAACCGTTTGATGTTCCAGTAAAAAATGTAAAATCGCGCACTAAAGCCAAAGTTTCTGTCCTGCACCATACAAACCAACAAGTAATCTAAAACATCCTAAAGGCAAACCTTGGCACATTATTTTTATTTTTAAACTTCATAGAAGCACACAACAGAAATAAATGACTCTCTAAAACTTCCAGATTGTCTCCCTGGCAGCGCTTTCTTTAAAGCCATTAAGCTAGGCATATAGTGCTCAAGTAATGGATGCATCCGGATCCCAAGGTATATCAAAGCCAATTTGAATTAGCAATGATTTGGCATTTAGTAGTGAGCACAAAGCAACATATATCATGTAATGACGAAGTCTAACTCTCTTCCTATGCATCGGCATGTCATAAAAGAACAATTCATGCACACAAAGTAAAGGCCAATGCATTGTATAAACAGTTTCTTGTAATTTTATCGTGTGGGAAACATAGAGAGGTGGAGATATAGTTCCTCTCTCATAATAATTGCAAGTAGGAGAAGCAAACACATGCATATTATATCTATCAAAATCATCATGTGTAATAGTAAAACACAACCCGTCAATATAATCCTTAATAAGGGTAAACTTCTCCGATATAGTGTAGTTGGGAGAATTCAAAAAGATAATAGGACTATCATGCGTGGGTGCAATAGCAACAATTTCATGTTTGACATAAGGAACTATAGAAAGTTCATCTCCATAAGCATAATTCATATTGGCATCTTGGCCACAAGCATAGCAAGCATCATCAGAAAGGGATATTTCAAAAGAATCAACGGGATCATAACGATCATCATAGCATTCATCCTTCGGTAAGCACGAAGGGAAATTAAACAATGTATGAGTTGAAGAGTCACTCTCATTAGAAGGTGGGCACGGATGATCAATCCGCTCTTCCTCCTTTTGTTCTTCGCTCTCCTCCTCATCTTTTTCATCCAATGAGCTCACTGTTTCATCAATTTCTTCTTCCATAGACTCCTGCAAAATATTAGTCTCTTCTTGGACACCGGAGACTCTCTCAATAAAATCATCAATATCGGAATTGAATTCATAATTCTCATAAGAATATTTAAGGATAGCTAAATTTTCATGTCTATAAACTGAATCATCAAAATTTTCACACTCTTTAAACAAAGATTCAATTTCATAAGCACCCATAAAAGCAACAAATTCTTATATTTGTTCCACATCATAGTAATCATATATACCATTAGCATAAGAAGCTAATGTTTTATCATCATTAAATTTGCATGAAAAGGGAAGGTGTGGAGCCTTCATCCTAGAGTAACAAGTATAGTCATATCTCAAGCATAGTTCCCGAGCATACCAATGCAACATATGAATTTGATCCCATAATAGTTTCCCTTTTTGAGTCAAGCGATAATCCCTAAAGTATTCACGTTGATCCAACATGTCTCCCATTACATAATTGAATGGGGTTTTCTTAGGATTTATCAAAGTAGTACATAATATTTTTCACGTAACCAGCATCGAGGGTTTTAGGAGGTTCCCCATCTCCATGAGTAGCAGGTACACCTAATTTTTTTGGTATTTCGCGTTCCATATCCATAACTAAAGATAGAGAACAACTTAGAACAACAAATAAAAACTACTTAGTGATAAAGCAAACAAGCACACATGAGAATATTCACCCCACGCTATGGCTCCCTGGCAACGACACCAGAAAAAGGTCTTGATAAACCACAAGTGTAGGGGATCAATTGTAGCCTCTTTAGGTAAGTAAGAGTGTCGAACCCAACAAGGAGCTAAAGTAGAACAAATATCCCCTCAGATTCTATCGACCACCGATACAACTCTACGCACGCTTAACATTCGCTTTACCTAGAACAAGTATGAAACTAGAAGTACTTTGTAGGTGTTTTTGGATAGGTTTGCAAGATAATAAAGAGAGCGTAAATAAAAAGTAGGGGCTGTTTAGGTAAAGAAACAATAAAGTTAGTATAGCGAGTGTGGAAAAGTGGTGGTAGGAGTTGCGAAATTGTCCCTAAGCAATTGACTACTTTACTAGACTGATAGCAAATTTTATGAGGGAGAGGCCACTGCTAGCATGTCATCCCTGACTTGGAATTCTATGCACTTATGATTGGAACTATTAGCAAGCATCCACAACTACTAACGTTCATTAAGGTAAAACCCAACCATAGCATTAAGATACATTGGTCCCCCTTCAATCCCGTATGCATCAATTTCTGTGCTAGGTTGAAGCTTCTGTCACTCTTGCCCTCCAATACATAGTCTTATCAACATACAACTAACCCTATGGTGTGATCCACGTGCGCGCTCATATGATGGGCACTAAAGGACATCAACATAACCACAAGCAAATTAAATCAATCATAGCAATTCATCAACCACCGATAGGACAACGAAAATCTACTCAGACATCATAGGATGGCAACACATCATTGGATAATAATATGAAGCATAAAGCACGATGTTCAAGTAGAGGGTACAGAGGGTTGCGCGAGAGTGGACCGTTGTAGATAGAGGGGGGAAGGTGATGGAGATGTTGGTGAAGATGATGGAGGTGTTGGTGTAGATCGCGGTGATGATGATGGCCCCTGGCGGTGTTCTGGCGCCACCGGAAGCGAGGGGGAGAGGGCCCTCCTCCTCCTTCTTCTTCTTCCGTGACCTTCTCCCTACATGGGAGAAGGGTTTCCCCTCTGGTCCATGGCCTCCATGGCATGGGAGGGGCGAGAGCCCCTCCAAGATTGGATCGTCTCTCTCTGTTTCCGCGTTCTCAGACTCTGCCCTTTCACCGTATCTTAAATTGCTGGATATCCGTAACTCCGATTGGGCTGAAATTTTAACACGATCTCTATCTGGGTATTAGCTTTCTTGCACCGAAAGAAGGGCATCAACCGCCTTATGGGGTGGCCACGAGGGCCCAGGGCGCGCCTGACCCCCGGGGCGCGCCCCCTGCCTCGTGGCCCCCTCGGGCATCGTCTCGCGTTGATTTTTCTTCCCAAAAATCACATATATTACAGGAAAAATCGCCGTCAGTTTTTATCCCGTTTGGACTCCGTTTGATATGGATTTACTGCGAAACAAAAAACATGCAACAAACAGGAACTGGCACTGGGCACTGGATCAATATGTTAGTCCCCAAAAATAGTATACAAAGTTGCCAAAAGTATATGAAAGTTGTAGAATATTGGCATGGAACAATCAAAAATTATAGATACGACGGAGACGTATCATTGTTCTAAAGGACTCTCAAAATAATATAAGTGAAGCATGAGAGATCAATTATTTCTATAAAATAAAACCACCGCCGTGCTCTAAAAGATATAAGTGAAGCACTAGAGCAAAAACTATATAGCTCAAAAGATATATGTGAAGCACATAGAGTATTCTCATAAATTCCAATTCATGTGTGTCTCTCTCAAAAGGTGTGTACAACAAGGATGATTGTGGTAAACTAAAAGGCAAAGACTCAAATCATACAAGATGCTCCAAGCAAAACACATATGATATAGCGAATAAAAATATAGCTCCAAGTAAAGTTACCGATAGACGAAGACGGAAGAGGGGATGCCTTCCGGGGCATCCCCAAGCTTAGGCTTTTTGGTGTCCTTGTATTTTACCTTGGGGTGCCTTGGGCATCCCCAAGATTAGGCTCTTGCCACTCCTTGTTCCATAATCCATCAAATCCTTACCCAAAACTTGAAAACTCCACAACACAAAACTTAAAAGAAAATCTTCGTGAGCCCCATTAGTAAAAGAAAACAAACCACCACTTCAAGGTACTGTAATGAACTCATTCTTTATTTATATTGGTGTTAAACCTACTGTATTCCAACTTCTCTATGGTTTATAGACTCTTTTACTAGCCATAGATTCATCAAAATAAGCAAACAACACACGAAAAACAGAATCTGTCAAAAACAGAACAGTCTATAGTAATCTGTAGGTTTCGAATACTTATAGAACTCCAAAAATTCTAAAATAAATTTCTGGACGTGAGGAATTTATCTATTAATGTTGTTCGAAAATAATTAACTAAATAGTACTCTCCAGTAAAAAATGGCAGCAATTCTCATGAGCGCTAAAGTTTCTGTTTTTTACAGCAAGAGCAAAAAGACTTTCCCTAAGTCTTCCCAACGGTTCTACTTGGCACAAACACTAATTAAACACAAAATACATAACCAAAACAGAGGCTAGATAAATAAAATTGGGTTGCCTCCCAACAAGCGATATCATTTAACGCGCCTAGCTAGGCATTGAAGCAAGGATGCTCACATGAAAGACAAGAATTGAAGCACAAAGAGAGCATCATAATGTTGGGGAACGTAGTAATTTCAAAATTTTCCTACGCACACGCAAGATCATGGTGATGCATAGAAACGAGAGGGGAGAGTGTTGTCCACATACCCTCATAGACCGAAAGCGGAAGCGTTAGCACAACGCGGTTGATTTAGTTGTACGTCTTCACGATCCGACCGATCCAAGTCCGAACGCACGGCACCTCCGAGTACAGCAAACGTTCAGCTCGATGACGTCCCGCGAACTTTGATCCAGCAGAGCTTCACGGGAGAGTTCCGTCAGCATGACGGCGCAGTGACGGTGATGATGTTGCTATCGACGCAGGGCTTCGCCTAAGCACCGCTACGATATGACCGAGGTGGAATATGGTGGAGGGGGGGCACCGCACACGGCTGGGAGAGATCAACTGATCAACTTGTGTGTCTAGAGGTGCCCCCCTGCCCATGTATATAAAGGAGCAAGGGGGGAGGCCGACCGGCCCTCTATGGGCGCGCCAGGAGGAGGAGTCCTCCTCCTAGTAGGAGTAGGACTCCCCTTTCCTACTCCTACTAGGAGGAGGAAATGAAGGAGGAGAAGGAGAAGGAAGGAGAAGGAGGAAAAGGAGGAAAGGGGGGCCGACCCCCTAGTCCAATTCGGTTTGGGCTAGGGGGGCCGCGCGCCCTGCCTCCTCTCTTCCATCACTAGGCCCATGAGGCCCATTACTTCTTCCTCGTATTCCTGTAACTCCCCGGTACCCCCGAAAATACCCGAATCACTCGAAACCTTTCCTATGTCCGAATATAGTCGTCCAATATATCGATCTTTACGTCTCGACCATTTAGAGACTCCTCGTCATGTCCCCGATCTCATCCGGGACTCCGAACTACCTTCGGTACATCAAATCACATAAACTCATAATACAATCGTCACCGAAACTTCAACCGTGCGGACCCTACGGGTTCGAGAACTATGTAGACATGACCGAGACATGTCTCCGGTCAATAACCAATAGCGGAACCTGGATGCTCATATTGGCTCCCACATATCCTACGAAGATCTTTATCGGTCAGACCACATAACAACATACGTTGTTCCCTTTGTCATCGGTATGTTACTTGCCTGTCGGTATCTCAATACCTAGTTCAATCTTGTTACCGACAAGTCTCTTTACTTGTTCCGTAATACATCATCCCGCAACTAACTCATTCCTTCAGTCTCCCACTTGCACTAGAGTCAATAATCTAGTTCACATCGCCATGTGATTTAATACCAATAGTTTATATCACCATGTGATTAACACCCATAGTTCACATCGACATGTGACCAACACCCAAAGGGTTTACTAGAGTCAATAATCTAGTTCACATCGCTATGTGATTAACACCCAAAGAGTACTAAGGTGTGATCATGTTTTGCTTGTGAGAGAAGTTTAGTCAACGGGTCTGCCACATTCAGATCCGTAAGTATTTTGCAAATTTCTATGTCAACAATGCTCTGCACAGAGCTACTCTAGCTAATTGCTCACACTTTCAATATGTATCCAGATTGAGATTTAGAGTCATCTGGATCAGTGTCAAAATTTACATCGACGTAACCCTTTACGACGAACCTTTTGTCACTTCCATAATCGAGAAACATATCCTTATTCCACTAAGGATAATTTTGACCAATGTCCAGTGATCTACTCCTAGATCACTATTGTAATCCCTTGCCAAACTCTGGGCAGGGTATGCAATAGGTCTGGTATATAGCATGGCATACTTTATAGAACCTATGGCTGAGGCATAGGGAATGACTTTCGTTCTCTCTCTATCTTCTGCCGTGGTCGGGTTTTGAGTCTTACTCAACTTCACACCTTGTAACACAGGCAAGAACTCGTTTTTGACTGTTCCATTTTGAACTACTTCAAAATCTTGTCAAGGTATGTACTCATTGAAAAACTTATCAAGCGTCTTGATCTATCTCTATAGATCTTGATGCTCAAAATGTAAGCAGCTTCACCGAGGTCTTTCTTTGAAAAAAACTCCTTTCAAACATTCCTTTATGCTTTGCAGAATAATTCTACATCATCTTCGATCAACAATATGTCATACATATACTTATCAGAAATGTTGTAGTGCTCCCACTCACTTTCTTGTAAATACAGGCTTCACCGCAAGTCTGTATAAAACTATATGCTTTGATCAACTTATCAAAGCGTATATTCCAACTCCGAGATGCTTGCACCAGTCCATAGATGGATCGCTGGAGCTTGCATATTTTGTTAGTACCTTTAGGATTGACAAAACCTTCTGGTTGCATCATATACAACTCTTCTTTAATAAATCATATTAAGGAATGCAGTTTTGTTTATCCATTTGCCAGATTTCATAAAATGCGGCAATAGCTAACATGATTCGGACAAACTTAAGCATAGATACGAGTGAGAAATTCTCATCGTGGTCAACACCTTGAACTTGTGAAAAACCTTTTTGCGACAATTCTAGCTTTGTAGATAGTAACACTACTATCAGCGTCCGTCTTCCTCTTGAAGATCCATTTAATCTCAATGGCTCGCCGATCTTTGGGCAAGTCAATCAAAGTCCATACTTTGTTCTTATACATGGATCTCATCTCAGATTTCGTGGCCTTAAGCCACTTCGCGGAATCTGGGCTCATCACCGCTTCCTCATAGTTTGTAGGTTTGTCATGGTCAAGTAACATGACCTCCAGAACAGGATTATCGTACCACTCTGGTGCGGATCTCACTCTGGTTTACCTACGAGGTTCTGTAGTAACTTGATCTAAAGTTACATGATCATCATCATTAGCTTCCTCACTAATTTGTGTAGTAGTCACAGGAACAGATTTCTGTGATGAACTACTTTCCAATAAAGGAGCAGATACAGTTACCTCATCAAGTTCTACTTTTCTCCCACTCAGTTCTTTCAAGAGAAACTCCTTCTCTAGAAAGGATCCATTCTCAACAATGAATATCTTGCCTTCGGATCTGTGATAGAAGGTGTACCCAACATTTTCTTTTGGGTATCCTATGAAGACGCACTTCTTCGATTTGGGTTTGAGCTTATCAGGTTGAAACTTTTTCACATAAGCATTGCAACCTCAAACTTTAAGAAACGACAGCTTAGGTTTCTTGCCAAACCATAGTTCATACGGTGTCGTCTCAACGGATTTAGATGGTGCCCTATTTAACATGAATGTAGCTGTCTCTAATGCATAACCTCAAAACTATAGTGGTTAATCGGTAAGAAACATCATAGATTGCACTATATCCAATAATAGTACGGTTATGACATTCAGACACACCATTATGCTGTGGTGTTCCAGGTGGCACGATTTTGTGAAACTATTCCACATTGTTTTAATTGAAGACCAAACTCATAACTCAAATATTTGTCTCTGTGATCAGATCATAGAAACTTTATTTTCTTGTCACGATGATTTTCCACTTCACTCTGAAGTTTTTGAACTTTTCAAATGTTTTAGACTTATGTTTCATCAAGTAGATATACCCATATCTGCTCAAATCATCTGTGAAGGTCAGAAAATAACAATACCCGCCGCGAGCCTCAACATTCATCGGATTGCATACATCAGTATGTATTATTTCCAATAAGTCAGTTGCTTGCTCCATTATTCCGGAGAACGGAGTCTTAGTCATCTTGCCCATGAGGCACGGTTCGCAAGCATCAACTGATTCATAATCAAGTGATTCCAAAAGCCCATCAGCATGGATTTTCTCCATGCGCTTTACACCAATATGACCTAAACGGCAGTGCCACAAATAAGTTGCACTATCATTATTAACTTTGCATCTTTTGGCTTCAATATTATGAGAATGTGTATCACCACAATCGAGATCCAACAAACATTTTCATTGGGTGTATGACCATAGAAGGTTTTATTCATGTAAACAGAACAACAATTTATTCTCTTACTTAAATGAATAACCATATTGCAATAAACATGATCAAATCATATTCATGCTCAACGCAAACACCAAATAACACTTATTTAGGTTCAACACTAATCCCGAAAGTATAGGGAGTGTGCGATGATGATCATATCAATCTTGGAACCACTTCCAACACACATCGTCACTTCACCCTTAACTAGTCTCTGTTCATTCTGCAACTCCCGTTTCGAGTTACTACTCTTAGCAACTGAACTAGTATCAAATACCAAGGGGTTGCTACGAACACTAGTAAAATACACATCAATAATCTGTATATCCAATATACCTTTGTTCACTTTGCCATCCTTCTTATCCGCCAAATACTTGGGCAGTCCCGCTTCCAGTGACCAGTCCCTTTGCAGTAGAAGCACTTAGTCTCAGGCTTAGGACCAGACTTGGGCTTCTTCACTTGAGCACCAACTTGCTTTCCGTTCTTCTTGAAGTTCCCTTTCTTTCCCTTTGCCCTTTTCTTGAAACTAGTGGTCTTGTTAATCATCAACACTTGATGCTCTTTCTTGATTTCTACCTTCATCGATTTCATCATCATGAAAAGCTCGGGAATCATTTTCATCATCCCTTGCATACTATAGTTCATCACGAAGTTCTACTAACTTGGTGATGGTGACTAGAGAATTCTGTCAATCACTATTTTATCTAGAAGATTAACTCCCACTTGATTCAAGCGATTGTAGTACCCAGACAATCTGAACACATGCTTGCTGCTTGAGCTATTCTCCTCCATCTTTTAGCTATAGAACTTGTTGGAGACTTCATATCTCTCAACTCGGGTATTTGCTTGAAATATTAACTTCAACTCCTGGAACATCCATATGATCCATGACGTTCAAAACGTCTTTGAAGTCCCGATTCTAAGCTGTTAAGCATGGTGCACTAAACTATCAAGTAGTCATCATATTGAGCTAGCCAAACGTTCATGACGTCTGCATCTGCTCCTGCAATAGGTCTGTCACCTAGCGGTGCATTAAGGACATAATTCTTCTGTGCAGTAATGAGGATAAACCTCAGATCACGGATCCAATCCGCATCATTGCTACTAACATCTTTCAACTTAGTTTTCTCTAGGAACATATCAAAAATAAAACAGGGGAGCTAAACGCGAGCTATTGATCTACAACATAGATATGTAAATACTATTAGGACTAAGTTCATGATAAATTTAAGTTCAATTAATCATATTACTTAGGAACTCCCACTTAGAAAGACATCCCTCTAATCTTCTAAGTGATCACGTGATCCAAATCAACTAAACCATAACCGATCATCACGTGAAATGGAGTAGTTTTCAATGGTGAACATCATTATGTTGATCATATCTACTAGATAATTCACACTCGACCTTTCAGTCTCAGTGTTCCGAGGCCATATCTGCATATGCTAGGCTCGTCAAGTTTAACCTGAGTATTCTGTGTGTGCAAAACTGGCTTGCACCTGTTGTAGATGGACATAGAGCTTATCACACCTAATCATCACGTGGTGTTTGGGCACGACGAACTTTGGCAACGGTGCATACTCAGGGAGAACACTTTTATCTTGAAATTTAGTGAGAGATCATCTTATAATGCTACTGTCAATTAAAGCAAGATAAGATGCATAAAAGATAAACATCACATGCAAACAAAATATGTGACATGATATGGCCATCATCATCTTGTGCCTTTGATCTCCATCTCCAAAACATCGTCATGATTTCCATCGTCACCGGCATGACACCATGATCTCCATCATCTTGATCTATATCAATGTGTCGTCACATGGTCGTCTCGCCAACTATTGCTCTTGCAACTATTGCTATCGCATAGCGATAATTGTAAAGCAATTATTTGGCGCTTGCATCTTGTGCAATAAAGAGACAACCATAAGGCTTCTGCCAGTTGCCGATAACTTCAACAAAACAGGATCATCTTATACAACAACTTATATCTCATCACGTCTTGACCATATCACATCACAACATGCCCTGCAAAAACAAGTTAGACGTCCTCTACTTTGTTGTTGCAAGTTTTACATGGCTGCTACGGGCTGAGCAAGAACCGTTCTTACCTACGCATTGAAAACCACAACGATAGTTTGTCAAGTTCGTGATGTTTTAACCTTCTCAAGGACCGGGAGTAGCCACACTCGATTCAACTAAAGTTGGAGAAACTGACACCCGCTAGTCACCTGTGTGCATAGCACGGCGGTAAAACCAGTCTCGCGTAAGCGTACACATAACGTCGGTCCAGGCCGCTTCATCCAACAATACCGCCGAACCAAAGTGACACATGATGGTAAGCAGTATGACTTAGATCGCCCACAACTCACTTGTGTTCTACTCGTGCATATGACATCTACGCATAAAACCTGGCTCGGATGCCATTGTTGGGGAACGTAGTAATTTCAAAATTTTCCTACGCACACGCAAGATCATGGTGATGCATAGAAACGAGAGGGGAGAGTGTTGTCCACGTACCCTCATAGACCGAAAGCGGAAGCGTTAGCACAACGCGGTTGATTTAGTTGTACGTCTTCACGATCCGACCGATCCAAGTACCGAACGCACGGCACCTCCGAGTACAGCAAACGTTCAGCTCGATGACGTCCCGTGAACTCTGATCCAGCAGAGCTTCACGGGAGAGTTCCGTCAGCACGACGGCGCGGTGACGGTGATGATGTTGCTACCGACGCAAGGCTTCGCCTAAGCACCGCTGCGATATGACCGAGGTGGAATATGGCGGAGGGGGGCACCGCACACGGCTGGGAGAGATCAACTGATCAACTTGTGTGTCTAGAGGTGCCCCCCTGCCCATGTATATAAAGGAGCAAGGGGGGAGGCCGGCCGGCCCTCTATGGGCGCGCCAGGAGGAGGAGTCCTCCTCCTAGTAGGAGTAGGACTCCCCTTTCCTACTCCTACTAGGAGGAGGAAAGGAAGGAGGAGAAGGAGAAGGAAGGAGAAGGAGGAAAAGGAGGAAAGGGGGCCCGACCCCCTAGTCCAATTCGGTTTGGGCTAGGGGGCGCACTTCCTTCCTCCTCTCTTCCACCACTTGGCCCATGAGGCCCATTACTTCTGCCTCGTATTCCCGTAACTCTCCGGTACCCCGGAAAATACCCGAATCACTCGGAACCTTTCCGATGTCCGAATATAGTCGTCCAATATATCGATCTTTATGTCTCGACCATTTCGAGACTCCTCGTCATGTCCCCGATCTCATCCTGGACTCCGAACTACCTTCGGTACATCAAATCACACAAACTCATAATACGATCGTCATCGAAACTTTAAGCGTGCGGACCCTACAGGTTCGAGAACTATGTAGACATGACCGAGACATGTCTCCGGTCAATAACCAATAGCAGAACCTGGATGCTCATATTGTCTCCCACATATTCTACGAAGATCTTTATCGGTCAGACCGCATAACAACATACGTTGTTCCCTTTGTCATCGGTATGTTACTTGCCCGAGATTCGATCGTCGGTATCTCAATACCTAGTTCAATCTCGTTACCGGCAAGTCTCTTTACTCGTTCCGTAATACATCATCCCGTAACTAACTCATTAGTTGCAATGCTTGCAAGGCTTAAGTGATGTGCATTACCGAGAGGGCCCAGAGATACCTCTCCAACAATCGGAGTGACAAATCCAAATCTCGAAATACGCCAACCCAACAAGTACCTTCGGAGACACCCGTAGAACACCTTTATAATCACCCAGTTACGTTGTGACGTTTGGTAGCACACAAAGTGTTCCTCTGGTAAACGGGAGTTGCATAATCTCATAGTCATAGGAACATGTATAAGTCATGAAGAAAGCAATAGCAACAAACTAAACGATCAAGTGCTAAGCTAACGGAATGGGTCAAGTCAATCACATCATTCTCCTAATGATGTGATCCCATTAATCAAATGACAACTCATGTCTATGGTTAGGAAACATAACCATCTTTGATCAACGAGCTAGTCAAGTAGAGGCATACGAGTGACACTCTGTTTGTCTATGTATTCACACATGTATTATGTTTCCGGTTAATACAATTCTAGCATGAATAATAAACATTTATCATGATATAAGGAAATAAATAATAACTTTATTATTGCCTCTAGGGCATATTTCCTTCATATAAAACATGTGACAAACACATCTAAGTCTAACATACTTCCTATGCATAGGCATCTTATAGGCAAACAAATTATCAAGGCAAGCAAAAACTAGCATATGCAAGGAAGCGGAAAGAAACAATATCAATCTCAACATAACAAGAGGTAATTTAGTAACATGAAAATTTCTACAACCATATTTTCCTCTCTCATAATAATTACATGTAGGATCATAAGCAAATTCAACAATATAGCTATCACAAAACATATTCTTAACAAGATCCACATGTATGCAAAGTTGACACTCTTCCAAAATAGTGGGATTAACATTAACTAAAGTCATGACCTCTCCAAACCCACTCTCAGTAATATTGCAAACACTATTATCAATCGCATATTCATCATGGGGCTTAAATAAATTTTCAAGATCAAAAGAAGAATCACCCCAATCATGATCATTGCAACAAATAGATGTCATAGCAAAACCAGCATCCCCAAGCTTGAGGTTTTGCATATCATTAACACAATTGACATTAAGAGAATTTATAATAACATCATTGCAATCATGCTTTTCATCGAAGGAACTATCAAGTATGGGTGCAATAGCAACGATCTCATGTTTAACATAAGGAACTATAGCAAATTCATCTTCATAAATATTGGCATCATGGCCACAAGAATAGCAAGCATCATGTTCATCAAGGAATATTTCAATCAAATCATTGGAATCATAATTATCTATAGATTCATGCATATCATTATTTTCTTCCGAAGCAGCGGCCATTCTTTCAATAAATTCTTTGACATAGACATTATGAGCATAGTTTTCATAGCAATATTTAAGTCTGTCAAGATTTTCAGATTCGTAGAGAGTAATATCATACTTTTCAAACAAAGAAGCAACTTCATAAGCACCCTTAAAAGCAACAAATTCTTCAATTTGTTCGATATCGTAGTAACTATAAACACCCTTTGCATAAGAAGATAAGATCTCATTATCATTAAACTCACATAGGTAGGGGATGTGTTTTTTAGGGTTCTTAGAGCAACAAGTAGGATCACAAATTTCACAAAGATTCCAAGCATAACATAACAATCTATTTATTTGATCCCATAAGAGTGTCCCTTTTCAGACAAACGGTGACGCACAAAATGAGCATGCTCATCTAAAGATTTCCCATCAACTAGGCTAGTTGGGGTTTCAGCACGAGCGCATAAGGATAGAATATGATCCAAGTAGAACACTTTAAGTGGATCCATATCAATAGATTTTAGCAAGCAAAGATGCAAGCAAATGGAAGGCACATGGAAACACAAACAAAGAAACATACGGGAAGAAGGCGAAGAAAAGGGGCGAATAAAACGACAAGGGTGAAGTGGGGGAGAGGAAAACGAGAGGCAAATGGCAAATAATGTAATGCGAAGGATAAGAGTTGTGATGGGTACTTGGTATGTCTTGACTTGGCGTAGATCTCCCCGACAACGGCGCCAGAAATCCTTCTTGCTACCTCTTGAGCACTGCGTTGATTTTCCCTTGAAGAGGAAAGGGTGGTGCAGTAAAGCAGCGTAAGTATTTCCCTCAGTTTTTGAGAACCAAGGTACCAATCCAGTAGGAGACCACGCGCGAGTCACCTCGTACCTACACACACAAATAAGAACCTCGCAACCAACACGATAAAGGGGTTGTCAATCCCTTCACGACCACTTGCAAGAGTGAGATATGATAGAGATGATAATAATAAGATAAATATTTTTGGTATTTTTATGATATAGATTGAAAGTAAAGATTGCAAAATAAAATAGATTAGAAACTTATATGATGGAGAATAGACCCAGGGGGCATAGGTTTCACTAGTGGCTTCTCTCAAGATAGCATAAGTATTACGGTGGGTGCAGAATTACTGTCGGGTAATTGATAGAAAAGCGAATAATTATGAGAATATCTAGGCATGATCATGTATATAGGCATCATGTCCGTGACAAGTAGACCGACTCCTGCCTGCATCTACTACTATTACTCCACACATCGACCGCTATCCAGCATGCATCTAGAGTATTAAGTTCATAAGAACAGAGTAACGCCTTAAGCAAGATGACATGATGTAGAGGGGTAAACTCATGCAATATAATATAAACCCCGTTTTTTATCCTCGATGGCAACAATACAATACATGTCGTTTCCCTTTCTGTCACTGGGATCGAGCACTGCAAGATTGAACCCAAAGCTAAGCACTTCTCCCATTGCAAGAAAGATCAGTCTAGTAGGCCAAACCAAACTGATAATTCAAAGAGACTTGAAAATATAAACCAATCATACATAAAGAATTCAGAGAATATTCAAATATTGTTCATAGATAAACTTGATCATAAACCCACAATTCATCGGATCTCGACAAACACACCGCAAAAGAAGATTACATCGAATAGATCTCCAAGAGAATCGAGGAGAACTTTGTATTGAGATCCAAAGAGAGAGAAGAAACCATCTAGATACTAGCTATGGACCCGAAGGTCTGAAGTAAACTACTCACACATCATCGAAGGGGCCATGGAGTTGATGTAGAGGCCCTCCGTGATCGATGCACCCTCCGTTGGAGCTTCGGAAAAGGCCCCAAGATGGGATCTCTTGGGTACAGAAGGTTGCGGCAGTTGAAATAGCATTTCGTGGTGCTCCTGGATGTTTGCGGGGTATGTCAATATATATATATAGGAGGAAGAAGTAGGTCGGTGGAGCAATGAGGGGCCCACGAGGGGGAGGGCGTGCCCAGGGGGGTAGGCGTGCCCCCTGCCTCATGGTTGTCTCGTTGATTGCTTGACATCCACTCCAAGTCCTCTGGATCACGTTTGGTCCAAAAAATCATGTTTCCAAAGGTTTCATTTCATTTGGACTCCGTTTGATATTCCTTTTCTATGAAACACGAAAATAGGCAAAAAAAACAACAATTTGGGTTGGGCCTCCGGTTAATAGGTTAGTCCCAAAAATAATATAAAAGTGTAAAATAGAGCCCATTAACATGCAAAACAGATAATATAATAGCATGGAACAATAAAAAATTATAGATACGTTGGAGACATATCAGTTGCTCCCGGGTGCGCACGAGTGAGGACAAAGTGCGCAGAAAAGACTAGTATTGATCTGTGGGCCAATCTAGATCCCGTCAGGAGTAACCACCACCGGCGGGTGTGTCTGGGGCGTTACAATTATCTCTTCGGAAAACCATCTGATGTAATTTTTGTTGAGCGTTTGTTGGGATCCGATGCATTGTGAATTTATGATAAGATTCTTCATTGAATTTATATGAATCTTTTGAAGTTTATTTGTTGTGTAATTTTATAGTTTTGTATTTATCTTCGATCTATCAGTCTACTTTGGTCAAATTTGATTGATTTATCTCCAATGGGAGAGGTTCTTTGTAGTGGGCACAATCTTGCGGTGATCTTGTCTAGTGACAGAAAGGACAAAGATATGTATTGTGTTGTTGCCACTACAGATAAAATGATGGGGTTTTGTCATATTGATTGATCTCTTCATGTCTGCATTATGTCGTATTGATTATTGCGCTATTCTATTTCTTATGAACTTAATACTTCAATATGCATGCTGGATAGAGGTCTTGGGGTGGAGTAATAGTAGTAGATACAGTTGGATTATGGTCTATTTATCATAGATGTAATGCCTATGTGAGATCATGCCATGAATGATCATGGTTATAATTTATGCTATTCTGTCAGTTGCCCAAGAGTAATTTGTCTACTATGCCACTACATGCCTTCAAGAGAGATGTCACTAGTGAACATATGGCCCCCGGTGAGGGAGTCCTGGACTAAGGGGTCCTCGGGCGTCTGACCTGTTATCTATGGGACGGACTGATGGGCTGTGAAGATATGAAGACCAAGACTGTACCCAGGATGGGACTCTCCTTGGCGTGGAAGGCAAGTTTGGCGAACAACTATGAAGATTCCATATTATGTAACCAACTCTATGTAACCCTAGATCCCCCAAGTGTCTATATAAACTGGAGGATTTAGCCCGGATAGGGGATACTCAATACCTTAGTCATATAGGCTAGACTTCTAGGGTTTAGCCATTACAATCTCGTGGTAGATCAACTCTTGTAATACTCGTATTCATCAATATCAATCAAGCAGGACGTAGGGTATTACCTCCCAAGAGGGCCCGAACCTGGGTAATGCTTCTTGTCCCCTATTTCCTGTTACCATCAACCTTAGACGCACAGTTCGGGACCGCCTACCCGAGATCTGCCAGTTTTGGCACCGACACCCGGGTCTATCTTTCATCAGTAGAATACTCCTACAAATGCTCAAATTGCTCTTTTACTTTCTTGCCGCTTTGCCCTATCACTATTTGCGTTCAATTTTGTAGCTAGCAAGAACAAGGGGATTGTTAACCCTCTTCCCTTTGTTAGGTGCAAACAATTTTTTCGTTTGTGTGTATGTATTGCCAACGTTACTAGCTCGGTGTGTCTCCTATTGGTTCGATAAATCTTGGTTCTTAACTCAGGGAAATACTTTCTGCTGATGTGCTACATCACACTACCTCTTCAAGGAATTCCAACAACTCCATCGTGAGTAGCAGTAGCAGAGGTTCTTCATGGTTAGGGGAGGGAACGCGAGTTTGGGATTTGGAAAAGAAACTTAGAGTAAATAAATTTGTGATTTTACCCCAAAAAATAGACCGCGGTTTAGTCTCAATTCTCTCTTTGTTTGTTATCAAATGAGAATAACATGGCAACATTATAGATGAATATTCTTTTGCTAATGGGAGCTTTTTAAAGTCAAGTCAATCGTACCAATTCCCACCTCTCTGAACTGTTTAAATGCTCACATACACATCCATCCTAAGAGCATCTACAACCAGGCGCCTCAAACCCACCTCATACGACTGGGGGTGAAGGAAATATGCCATAGAGGCAATAATAGAGTTGTTATTTATATTTCCTTATATCATGATAAATGTTTATCATTCATGCTAAAATTGTATTAACTGAAAACTTAGTACATGTGTGAATACATAGACAAACAGAGTGTCCCTAGTATGCCTCTGCTTGACTAGCTCGTTAATCAAAGATGGTTAAGTTTCCTAGCCATGTACATGTGTTTTCATTTGATGAACGGGATCACATCATTAGAGAATGATGTGATGGTCTAGACCCATCTGTTAGCTTACCACTATAATCGTTTAGTTTATTGCTATTGCTTTCTTCATGACTTATACATGTTCCTATGACTATGAGAGTATGGAACTCCCGAATACCAGAGGAGCACTTAGTGTGCTATCAAATGTCACAACACAACTGGGTGATTATAAAGATGCTCTACAGGTGTCTCCGATGGTGTTTGTTGAGTTGGCATAGACTGAGATTAGGATTTGTCACTCCGATTGTCGGAGAGGTATCTCTGGGCCCTCTCGGTAATGCACATCACTATAAGCCTTGCAAGCAATGTGACTAATGAGTTAGTTGCGGGATGATGCATTACAGAACGAGTAAAGAGACTTGCCGGTGATGAGATTGAACTAGGTATGATGATACCGATGATCGAATCTCGGGCAAGTAACATACAGATGACAAAGGGAACAACGTATGTTGTTATGCGGTTTGACCGATAAAGAACTTCATAGAATATGTAGGAACCAATACGAGCATCCAGGTTCTGCTATTGGTTATTGACCGGAGATGTGTCTCGGTCATGTCTACATAGTTCTCGAACCCGTAGGGTCCGCACGCTTAACGTTCGATGACGATTTGTATTATGAGTTATGTCATTTGATGTACCGAAGGTTGTTTGGAGTCGAGATCACGGACATGACGAGGAGTCTCGAAATGGTCGATACATAAAGATTGATATATTGGACCATGTTATTCGATCACCGGAAGTGTTTCGGATGGTTTCGGATAAAACCAGAGTGCCGGAGGGGTTACCGGAACCCCCCGGGGAAGCAATGGGCCTTAGTGGGCCTTAGGGGAGAGAGAGGGCAGCAGCCAGGAGGTGGCGCCCCCCCAAGGGGAGTCTGAATAGGACTAGGGGAGGGGGCGCGGCCCCTCTTTCCCTCTCCCTCTCCCTTTCCCTCTCCTTCCTTCTTCTCCTACTTGGACTAGGAAAGGGGGGGACCGATTCCTACTTGGAGTAGGATTCCCCCCCCCTTGGGCGCCCCCCTTGTGGCCGGACAGCCTCCTCCTCCCTTCCTTTATATACGGGGGAGGGGGGCACCCCATAGACACACAAGTTGATCTTTAGCCGTGTGCGGTGCCCCCTCCATAGTTTTACACCTCGGTCATATTGTCGTAGTGCTTAGGCGAAGCCCTGCGACGATAACTTCATCATCACCGTCAACACGCCGCCGTGCTGACGGAACTCACCCTCGGCCTCAGCTGGATCAAGAGTACGAGGGACGTCACCGAGCTGAACGTGTGCAGATCACGGAGGTGTCGTGCGTTCGGTACTTGATCGGTTGGATCGCAAAGACGTTCGACTACATCAACCGCGTTACTAAACGCTTCCGCTTTAGGTCTGCGAGGGTACGTAGTCACACTCTCCCCTCTCGCTGCTATGCATCTCCTAGATAGATCTTGCGTGATCGTAGGAATTTTTTTGAAATATTGCATTCCCCAACTGTTGTTGGGGAACGTAGTAATTTCAAAAAATTTCCTACACACACGCAAGATCATGGTGATGCACAACAACGAGAGGGGAGAGTGTTGTCTACGTACCCTCGTAGACCAGAAGCGGAAGCGTTATAACAACGCGGTTGATGTAGTCATACGTCTTCATGGCCCGACTGATCAAGCACCGAAACTACGGCACCTCCGAGTTTTTGCACACGTTCAGCTCGATGACGATCCCCGGACTCCGATCCAGCAAAGTGTCGGGATGAGTTCTGTCAGCACAACGGCGTGGTGACGATCTTGATGTTCTACCGTCGCAGGGCTTCACCTAAGCACCACTACAATATTATCGAGGATTATGGTGGAGGGGGCACCGCACACGGCTAAGAGATCAATGATCAATTGTTGTGTCTCTGGGGTGCCCCCCTGCCCCTGTATATAAAGGAGTGGAGGAGGGGGCCGACCAAGGAGGGTGGCGCGCCCAAGGGGGGGAGTCCAACTCCCACCGGGAGTAGGACTCCCCTTTTTACTATTAGGAGTAGGAGAGGGAAGGAAGAGGAAGGAGGGAGGAAGGAAAGGGGGGCCCGGCCCCCCTCCCAATTCGGATTGGGCTTGGGGGGGGCGCCCCCTCCCTTGCTCCTTTCCCCTCCTTTCCACTAAGGCCCAATAAGGCCCATATACCTCCCGGGGGGTTCCGATAACCTCCCGGTGATCCGGTATTGTCCCAATCTTACCCAGAACCTTTCTGGTGTCCAAATATAGTCAGCCAATATATCGATCTTTATGTCTCGACCATTTCGAGACTCCTCGTCAAGTCCGTGATCACATCCGGGACTCCGAACAACCTTCAGTACATCAAAATATATAAACTCATAATGAAACTGTCATCGTAACGTTAAGCGTGCGGACCCTAGGGTTCGAGAACAATGTAGACATGACCGAGACACGTCTCCGGTCAATAACCAATAGCGGAACCTGGATGCTCATATTGGCTCCTACATATTCTATGAATATCTTATCGGTCAGACCGCATAACAACATACGTTGTTCCCTTTGTCATCGGTATGTTACTTGCCCGAGATTCGATCGTCAGTATCTCAATACCTAGTTCAATCTTGTTACTGGCAAGTCTCTTTACTCGTTCCGTAATACATCATCTTGCAACTAACTTATTAGTTGCATTGCTTGCAAGGCTTAAGTGATGTGTATTATCGAGAGGGCCTAGAGATACCTCTCCGACAATCGGAGTGACAAATCCTAATCTCGAAATATGCCAACCCAACAAGTACCTTTGGAGACACTTGTAGAACACCTTTATAATCACCCAGTTACGTTGTGACGTTTGGTAGCACACAAAGTGTTCCTCCGATAAACGGGAGTTGCATAATCTCATAGTCATAGGAACATGTATAAGTCATGAAGAAAGCAATAGCAACAAACTAAATGATCAAGTGCTAAGCTAACGGAATGGGTCAAGTCAATCACATCATTCTCCTAATGATGTGATCCCGTTAATCAAATGACAACTCATGTCCATGGTTAGGAAACATAACCATCTTTGATCAACGAGCTAGTCAAGTAGAGGCATACTAGTGACACTCTGTTTGTCTATGTATTCACACATGTATTACGTTTCCGGTAAATACAATTCTAGCATGAATAATAAACATTTATCATGATATAAGGAAATAAATAATAACTTTATTATTGCCTCTAGGGCATATTTCCTTCAGTCTCCCACTTGCACTAGAGTCAATAATCTAGTTCACATCACCATATGATTTAATACCAGTAGTTCACATCACCATGTGATGAACACCCATAGTTCACATCGACATGTGACCAACACCCAAAGGGTTTACTAGAGTCAATAATCTAGTTCACATCACTATGTGATTAACACCCAAAGAGTACTAAGGTGTGATCATGTTTTGCTTGCGAGAGAAGTTTAGTCAACGGGTCTGCCACATTCAGATCCGTACGTATTTTGCAAATTTCTATGTCAACAATGCTCTGCACGGAGCTACTCTAGCTAATTGCTCCCACTTTCAATATGTATCCAGATTGAGACTTAGAGTCATCTGGATCAGTGTCAAAACTTGCATCGACGTAACCCTTTACGACGAACCTTTTGTTACCTCCATAATCGAGAAACATATCCTTATTCCACTAAGGATAATTTTGACCAATGTCCAGTGATCTACTCCTAGATCACTATTGTAATCCCTTGCCAAACTCTGGGCAGGGTATGCAATAGGTCTGGTATATAGCATGGCATACTTTATAGAACCTATGGCTGAGGCATAGGGAATGACTTTCGTTCTCTCTCTATCTTCTGCCGTGGTCGGGTTTTGAGTCTTACTCAACTTCACACCTTGTAACACAGGCAAGAACTCGTTTTTGACTGTTCCATTTTGAACTACTTCAAAATCTTGTCAAGGTATGTACTCATTGAAAAACATATCAAGCGTCTTGATCTATCTCTATAGATCTTGATGCTCAATATGTAAGCAGCTTCACCGAGGTATTTCTTTGAAAAACTCCTTTCAAACATTCCTTTATACTTTGCAAAATAATTCTACATTATCTCTGATCAACAATATGTCATTCACATATACTTATCAGAAATGTTGTAGTGCTCCCACTCACTTTCTTGTAAATACAGGCTTCACTGCAAGTCTGTATAAAACTATATGCTTTGATCAACTTATCAAAGCATATATTCCAACTCCGAGATGCTTGCACCAGTCCATGGATGGATCGCTGGAGCTTGCATATTTTGTTAGTACCTTTAGGATTGACAAAACCTTCTGGTTGCATCATATACAACTCTTCTTTAATAAATCCATTAAGGAATGCAGTTTTGTTTATCCACTTGCCAGATTTCATAAAATGCGACAATTGCTAACATGATTCGGACAGACTTAAGCATAGATACGAGTGAGAAACTCTCATCATAGTCAACACCTTGAACTTGTCAAAAACCTTTTTGCGATAATTCTAGCTTTGTAGATAATGATACTACTATCAGCGTCTGTCTTCCTCTTGAAGATCCATTTAATATCAATGGCTCGCTGATCAATGGGCAAGTCAATCAAAGTCCATACTTTGTTCTCATACATGGATCTCATCTCAGATTTCATGGCCTCAAGCCATTTCGCGGAATCTGGGCTCATCATCGCTTCCTCATAGTTCGTAGGTTCGTCATGGTCAAGTAACATGACCCCCAGAACAGGATTAGCATACCACTCTGGTGCGGATCTCACTCTGGTTTACCTACAAGGTTCGGTAGTAACTTGATCTGAAGTTACATGATCATCATCATTAGCTTCCTCACTAATTGGTGTAGTAGTCACAGGAACAGATTTCTGTGATGAACTACTTTCCAATAAGGGAGCAGGTACAGTTACCTCATCAAATTCTACTTTCCTCCCACTCACTTCTTTCGAGAGAAACTCCTTCTCTAGAAAGGATCCATTCTCAGCAACGAATATCTTGCCTTCGGATCTGTGTTAGAAGGTGTACCCAACAATTTCTTTTGGGTATCCTATGAAGACACACTTCTCCGATTTGGGTTTGAGCTTATCAGGTTGAAACTTTTTCACATAAGCATTGCAACCTCAAACTTTAAGAAACGACAGCTTAGGTTTCTTGCCAAACCATAGTTCATACGGTGTCATCTCAACGGATTTAGATGGTGCCCTATTTAACGTGAATGTAGCTGTCTCTAATGCATAACCCCAAAACGATAGCGGTAAATCAGTAAGAGACGTCATCGATCACACCATATCTAATAAAGCACGGTTACGACGTTCAGACACACCATTACACCGTGGTGTTCAAGGTGGCGTGAGTAGTGAAACTATTTCACATTGTTTTAACTGAAGGCCAAACTCGTAACTCAAATATTTTACTTCTGCGATCATATCGTAGAAACTTTTTATTTTGTTACGATGATTCTCCACTTCACTCTGAAATTCTTTGAACTTTTCAAATGTTTCAGACATGTGTTTCATCAAGCAGATATACTCATATCTGCTCAAATCATCTATGAAGATCAGAAAATAATGATACCTGCCGCGAGCTTCAATATTCATCAGACCACATACATCAGTATGCATGATTTCCAACAAATTTGTTGCTTGCTGCATTGTTCCGGAGAACGGAGTCTTAGTCATCTTGCCCATGAGGCATGGTTCGCAAGCATCAACTGATTCATAATCAAGTGATTCCAAAAGTCCACCAGCATGGAGTTTCTTCATGCGCTTTACACCAATATGACCTAAATGGCAGTGCCACAAATAAGTTGCACTATCATTATTAACTTTGCATCTTTTGGTTTCAATATTATGAATATGTGTATCACTACGATCGAGATCCAACGAACCATTTTCATTGGGAGTGTAACCATATATGTAAATAGAACAACAATTTATTCTCTTACTTAAATGAATAACTGTATTGCAATAAACATGATCAAATCATATTCATGCTCAATGCAAACACCAAATAACACTTATTTAGGTTCAACACTAATCCCGAAAGTATAGGGAGTGTGTGATTATGACCATATCAATCTTGGAACCACTTCCAACACACATCATCACTTCACCCTTAACTAGTCTCTGTTCATTCTGCAACTCCCCGTTTCGAGTTACTACTCTTAGAAACTGAACTAGTATCAAATACCGGGGGGTTGCTACGAACACTAGTAAAATACACATCAATAATCCGTATATCAAATATACCTTTGTTCATTTTGCCATCCTTCTTATCCGCCAAATACTTGGGTCAGTTCCGCTTCCAGTGACCAGTCCCCTTGCAGTAGAAGCACTTAGTCTTAGGCTTAGGACCAGACTTGGGCTTCTTCACTTGAGCAGCAACTTGCTTGTCGTTCTTCTTGAAGTTCCCCTTCTTCCCTTTGCCCTTTTCTTGAAACTAGTGGTCTTGTCTACCATCAACACTTGATATTTTTCTTGATTTCTACCTTCGTTGATTTCAGCATTACGAAGAGCTTGGGAATCGTTTCCGTTATCCCTTGTATATCATAGTTCAACACGAAGTTCTACTAGGTGATGGTGACTAGAGAATTCTGTCAATCACTATCTTATCTAGAAGATTAACTCCCACTTGATTCAAGTGATTGTAGTACCCAGACAATCTGAGCACATGCTCACTGCTTGAGCTATTCTCCTCCATCTTTTAGCTATAGAACTTGTTGGAGACTTCATATCTCTCAACTCGGGTATTTGCTTGAAATATTAACTTCAACTCCTGGAACATCTCATATGGTCCATGACGTTCAAAACGTCTTTGAAGTCCCGATTCTAAGCCGTTTAAGCATGATGCATTAAACTATCAAGTAGTCATCATGTTGAGCTAGCCAAACGTTCATAACGTCTGCATCTTCCCCTGCAATAGGCCTATCACCTAGCGGTGCATTAAGGACATAATTCTTCTATGCAGTAATGAGGATAATCCTTATATCACGGATCCAATCTGCATCATTGCTACTAACATTTTTCAACATAATTTTTCTCTAGGAACACAATAAACTGGGAGCAATATCGCGAGCTATTGATCTACAACATAGATATGCTAATACTACCAGGACTAAGTACATGATAAATTAAAGTTCAATTAATCATATTACTTAAGAACTCCCACTTAGAAAGACATCCCTCTAATCTTCTAAGTAATCACGTGATCCAAATCAACTAAACCATAACCGATCATCACGTGAAATGGAGTAGCTTTCAATGGTGAACATCAATATGTTGATCATATCTACTATATGATTCACGCTCGACCTTTCGGTCTCAGTGTTCCGAGGCCATATCTGCATATGCTAGGCTCGTCAAGTTTAACCTGAGTATTCTGCGTGTGCAAAACTGGCTTGCACCCGTTGTAGATGGACGTAGAGCTTATCACACCCGATCATCACGTGGTGTCTGGGCACGACGAACTTTGGCAGCGGTGCATACTCAGGGAGAACACTTTTATCTTGAAATTTAGTGAGAGATCATATTATAATGCTACCATCAATCAAAGCAAGATAAGATGCATAAAAGATAAACATCACATGCAATCAGTATAAGTGATATGATATGGCCATCATATCTTGTGCTTGTGATCTCCATCTCTGTAGCACCGTCATGATCACCATCGTCACCGGCGCAACACCTTGATCACCATCGTAGCATCGTTGTCGTCTCGCCAATCTTATGCTTCCACGACTATCGCTACCGCTTAGTGATAAAGTAAAGCATTACAGCGCAATTGCATTGCATACAATAAAGCGACAACCATATGGCTCCTGCTAGTTGCCGATAACTCGGTTACAAAACATGATCATCTCATACAATAAAATTTAGCATCATGCCTACCATATCACATCACAACATGCCCTGCAAAAACAAGTTAGATGTCCTCTACTTT
Organism: Triticum aestivum; assembly: GCF_018294505.1. NCBI lineage: Eukaryota > Viridiplantae > Streptophyta > Magnoliopsida > Poales > Poaceae > Triticum > Triticum aestivum. The sequence goes on from NC_057800.1 coordinate 78,213,224, forward strand.
GTTTGTTGCAAGTTTTACGTAGCTGCTACGGGCTTAGCAAGAACCAATCTTACCTACGCATCAAAAACCACAACGATAGTTTGTCAAGTTGGGGTTGTTTTAACCTTCGCAAGGACCGGGCGTAGCCACACTCGGTTCAACTAAAGTTGGAGAAACTGACACCCGCCAGCCACCTATGTGCAAAGTACGTCGGTAGAACCAGTCTCGCGTAAGCGTACGGGTAATGTCGGTCCGGGCCGCTTCATCCAACAATACCGCCGAACCAAAGTATGACATGCTGGTAAGCGGTATGACTTATATCGCCCACAACTCACTTGTGTTCTACTCGTGCATATAACATCAACACGTAAAACCTAGGCTCGGATGCCACTGTTGGGGAACGTAGTAATTTCAAAAAAATTCCTACGCACACGCAAGATCATGGTGATGCACAGCAACGAGTGGGGAGAGTGTTGTCTACGTACCCTCATAGACTGGAAGCGGAAGCGTTATAACAACGCGGTTGATGTACTCGTACGTCTTCACAGCCCGACCGATCAAGCACCGAAACTATGGCACCTCCGAGTTTTTGCACACGTTCAGTTCGATGACGATCCCCGGACTCCGATCCAGCAAAGTGTCGGGGATGAGTTCCGTCAGCATGACGGCGTGGTGACGATCTTGATGTTCTACCATCGCACGGCTTCGCCTAAGCACCACTACAATATTATTGAGGATTATGGTAGAGGGGGCACCGCACACGGCTAAGAGATCAATGATCAATTGTTGTGTCTCTGGGGTGCCCCCAGCCCCCGTATATAAAGGAGTGGAGGAGGGGGCTGGCCAAGGAGGGTGGCGCGCCCAAGGGGGGAAGTCCAACTCCCACCGGGAGTAGGACTCCCCTTTTTCCTATTAGGAGTAGGAGAGGGAAGGAAGAGGAAGGAGGGAGGAAGGAAAGGGGGCCCGGCCCCCTCCCAATTCGGATTGGGCTTGGGGGGGCGCGCCCCCTCCCTTGCTCCTTTCCCCTCCTTTCCACTAAGGCCCAATAAGGCCCATATACCTCCCGGGGGGTTCCGATAACCTCCTGGTGATCCGGTGTTGTCCCAATCTTACCCGGAACCTTTCCGGTGTCCAAATATAGTCGTCCAATATATCGATCTTTATGTCTCGACCATTTCGAGACTCCTCGTCAAATCCGTGATCACATCTGGGACTCCGAACAACCTTCGGTAAATCAAAATATATAAACTCATAATGAAACTATCATCGTAACATTAAGCGTGCGGACCCTACAGGTTCGAGAACAATGTATACATGACCGAGACACGTCTCCGGTCAATAACCAATAGCGGAACCTGGATGCTCATATTGGCTCCTACATATTCTACGAAGATCTTTATCGGTCAGACCGCATAACAACATACGTTGTTCCCTTTGTCATTGGTATGTTACTTGCCCGAGATTCGATCGTCGGTATCTCAATACCTAGTTCAATCTCGTTACCGGCAAGTCTCTTTACTCGTTCTGTAATACATCATCTTGCAACTAACTTATTAGTTGCATTGCTTGCAAGGCTTGAGTGATGTGTATTACCGAGAGGGCCCAGAGATACCTCTCCGACAATCGGAGTGACAAATCCTAATCTCGAAATACGCCAACCCAACAAGTACCTTCGGAGACACCTGTAGAGAACCTTTATAATCACCCAGTTACATTGTGATGTTTGGTAGCACACAAAGTGTTCCTCCGTTAAACGGGAGTTGCATAATCTCATAGTCATAGGAACATGTATAAGTCATGAAGAAAGCAATAGCAACAAACTAAACGATCAAGTGCTAAGCTAACGGAATGGGTCAAGTCAATCACATCATTCTCCTAATGATGGGATCCCGTTAATCAAATGACAACTCATGTCTATGGTTAGGAAACATAACCATCTTTGATCAATGAGCTAGTCAAGTAGAGGCATACTAGTGACACTCTGTTTGTCTATGTATTCACACATGTATTATGTTTCCGATTAATACAATTCTAGCATGAATAATAAACATTTATCATGATATAAGGAAATAAATAATAACTTTATTATTGCCTCTAGGGCATATTTACTTCAACTGTGGCATCACATCCAGGTCTATGCGTAGATGTTATATGCACAAGTAGAACACAAAGAGTTGTGGGTGATAATATATAGTCATACTTCTTACCAGTATGTCGTATTTAGATTTGGCGGTATTCTTGGATGAAGCGGCCCAGACCGACATTACATGACCGCGTTCATGAGACTGGTTCTACCGACGTGCTTCGCACACAGGTGGCTAGTGGGTGTCTGTTTCTCCAACTTTAGTCGAATCGAGTGTGACTACGCCCGGTCCTTGTTGATGGTTAAAACAACACACTTGACGAAAAATCGTTGTGGTTTTTTATGCGTAGGTAACAATGGTTCTTGCTAAGCCCGTAGCAGCCACGTAAAACTTGCAACAAACAAAGTAGAGGATGTCTAACTTGTTTTTCCAGGGCATGTTGTGATGAAATATGGTCAAGACGTGATTATATAAATTGTTGTATGAGATGATCATGTTTTGTAACAAAGTTATCGGCAACTGGCTGGAGCCATATAGTTGTCGCTTTATTGTATGAAATGCAATCGCCATGTAATTACTTTACTTTATCACTAAGCGCTAGCGATAGTCGTAGAAGCAATAGTTGGTGCTACCTCTTGAGCACTGCGTTGGTTTTCCCTTGAAGAGGAAAGGGTGATGCAGCAAAGTAGCGTAAGTATTTCCCTCAGTTTTTGAGAACCAAGGTATCAATCCAGTAGGAGGCTACGCACGAGTCCCTCGCACCTACACAAAACAAATAAATCCACGCAACCAATGCGATAAGGGGTTGTCAATCCCTACACGGTCACTTACGAGAGTGAGATCTGATAGATATGATAAGATAATATTTTTGGCATTTTTATGATAAAGATGCAAAGTAAAATAAAAGGCAATGAAAATAACTAAGTGTTGGAAGATTAATATGATGAAGATAGACCCGGGGCCATATGTTTCACTAGTGGCTTCTCTCAAGAGCATAAGTATTTTACGGTGGGTGAACAAATTACTGTTGAGCAATTGACAGAATTGAGCATAGTTATGAGAATATCTAGGTATGATTATGTATATAGGCATCACGTTCGAGACAAGTAGACCGACTCCTGGCTGCATCTACTACTATTACTCCACACATCGACCGCTATCCAGCATGCATCTAGAGTATTAATTTCATAAGAACAGAGTAACACTTTAAGCAAGATGACATGATGTAGAGGGATAAATTCATGCAATATGATAAAAACCACATCTTGTTATCCTCGATGGCAACAATACAATACGTGCCTTGCTTCCCCTACTGTCACTGGGAAAGGAGACCGCAAGATTGAACCCAAAGCTAAGCACTTCTCCCATTGCAAGAAAGATCAATCTAGTAGGCCAAACCAAACTGATAATTCAAAGAGACTTGCAAAGATAACCAGTCATACATAAAAGAATTCAGAGAAGATTCAAATATTGTTCATAGATAAACTTGATCATAAACACACAATTCATCAGTATCAACAAACACACCGCAAAAGAAGATTACATCGAGTAGATCTCCACGAGAGAGGGGGAGAACATTGTATTGAGATCCAAAAAGAGAGAAGAAGCCATCTAGCTAATAACTATGGACCCGAAGGTCTGAGGTAAACTACTCACACGTCATCGGAGAGGCTATGGTGTAAAAGCCCTATGTGATTGATGCCCCCTTCGGCGGAGCTCCGGAACAGGCCTCAAGATGGGATCTCGTGGATATAGAAAGTTACGGCGGTGGAATTAGGGTTTTGGCTCCATATCTGATCGTTTGGGGGTACGTAGGTATATATAGGAGGAAGGAGTACGTCGGTGGAGCAACAGGGGGCCCACGAGGGTGGAGGGCGTGCCTGGGGGGGATAGGCGCGCCCCCTACCTCGTGGCCTCCCTGTTGGTTGCTTGACGTAGGGTCCAAGTCTCCTGGATCTTGTTTGTTCCAAAAATCTCGTTCCCGAAGGTTTCATTCTGTTTGGACTCCGTTTGATATTCTTTTTCTGTGAAACTCTGAAATAGGCAAAAAAACAGTAATTCTGGGCTGGGCCTCCGGTTAATAGGTTAGTTCCAAAAATAATATAAAAATGAATAATAAAGCCGAATAATGTCCAAAATAGAAGATAATATAGCATGGAGCAATCAAAAATTATAGATACGTTGGAGACGTATCAAGCATCCCCAAGCTTAATTCTTGCTCGTCCTCGAGTAGGTAAATGATAAAAACAGAATTTTTGATGTGGAATGCTACTAGGCATAATTTCAATGTAATTCTTCTTAATTTTGGCATGAATATTCAGATCCGAAAGGTTCAAGATAAACGTGTAATATTGACATAGAAATAATAATACTTCAAGCATACTAACTAAGCAATTATGTCTTCTCAAAATAACATGGCCAAAGAAAGTTCATCCCTACAAAATCATATAGTTTAGTCATGCTCCATTTTCGTCACACAAGAATGCTCTCATCATGCACAACCCCGATGACAATCCAAGCAATTGTTTCATACTTTAGTAATCTCAAACTTTATAAACCTTCATGCAATACATGAGCGTGAGCCTTGGATATAGCACTATGTGTGGAATAGAGTATAATGATGGGGGTTATGTGGAGAAGACAAAAAAGGAGAAAATCTCACATCAACGAGGCTAATCAATGAGCTATGGAGATGCCCATCCATTGATGTTAATGTAAGGAGTAGGGATTGCCATGCAACAGATGCACTAGAGCTATAAATGTATGAAAGCTCAAAAAGAAACTAGTGGGTGTGCATCCAACTTGCTTGCTCATGAAGACCTAGGGCACTTGAGGAGGCCCATTGTTGGAATATACAAGCCAAATTATATAATGAAAAATTCCCACTAGTAAATGAAAGTGACAAAACAAGAGACTCTCTATCATGAAGATCATGGTGCTACTTTGAAGCACAAGTGTGGAAAAAAGATAGTAGCATTGTCCCTTTTTTCTTCTTCTTTTTTACCTTTTTATGGGCCTTCCTTTTTTTGGCCTTTCTCTTTTTTATTGGGACAATGCTCTATTAAATGATGATCATCACACTTTTATTTATTTACAACTCAATGATTATAACTCGATACTAGAACATGGTATGACTCTATATGAATGCCTCCGGCGGTGTACCGGGATATGCAATGAACCAAGAGCGACATGAATGAAAGAATTATGAACGGTGGCTTTGCCACAAATACTATGTCAACTACATGATCATGCTAGACAATATGACAATGATGAACGTGTCATGATAAACGGGATGGTGGAAAGTTGCATGGCAATATATCTCGGAATGGCTATGGAAATGCCATAATAGGTAGGTATGGTGGCTGTTTTGAGGAAGATATAAGGAGGTTTATGTGTGAAAGAGCGTATCATATCACGGGGTTTGGATGCACCGGCGAAGTTTGCACCAACTCTCAATGTGAGAAAGGGCAATGCATGGTACCGAAGAGACTAGCAATGATGGAAAGGTGAGAGTGCGTATAATCCATGGACTCAACATTAGTCATAAAGAACTCACGTACTTATTGCAAAAATCTACAAGTCATCAAAAACCAAGCACTATGCGCATGCTCCTAGGGGGGTATATTGGTAGGAAAAGACCATCACTCGTCCCCGACCGCCACTCATAAGGAGGACAATCAAAGAACACCTCATGTTTCAAATTTGTTACATAACGTTTACCATACGTGCATGCTAGGGACTTGCAAACTTCAACACAAGTATTTCTCAAATTAACAACTACTCAACTAGCACAACTTTAATATCACTACCTCCATATCTCAAAACAATCATCAAGCATCAAACTTCTCTTAGTGTTCAAAACACTCATAAGAAAGTTTTTACTAATCTTGAATATCTAGCATATTAGGATTATTTAAGCAAATTACCATGCTATTTAAGACTCTCAAAGTAATCTAAGTTAAGCATGAGATATCAATAGTTTCTATAAAACAAATCCACCACCGTGCTCTAAAAGATATAAGTGAAGTACTAGAGCAAAACTATATAACTCAAAAGATATAAGTGAAGCACATAGAGTATTCTAATAATTTCCGAATCATGTGTATCTCTCTCAAAAGGTGTGTACAGCAAAGATGATTTTTGTAACTAAAAAGCAAAGACTCAAATCATACAAGACGCTCCAAGCAAAACACATATCATGTGGTGAATAAAAATATAGCTCCAAGTAAAGTTACCGATGGAAGTAGACGAAAGAGGGGATGCCTTCCGGGGCATCCCCAAGCTTTGCCTTTTTGGTGTCCTTAGATTATCTTGGGGGTGACATGGGCATCCCCAAGCTTAGGCTCTTGCCACTCCTTGTTCCATAATCCATCAAATCCTTACCCAAAACTTGAAAACTTCACAACACAAAACTTAAAGTAGAAAATCTCGTGAGCTCCGTTAGCGAAAGAAAACAAAAGACCACTTCAAGGTACTGTAAGAAACTCATTCTTTATTTATATTGGTGTTAAACCTACTATATTCCAACTTCTCTATGGTTTATAAACTATTTTACTATCCATAGATTCATCAAAATAAGCAAACAACACACGAAAAACAGAATCTGTCAAAAACAGAACAGTCTGTAGTAATCTGTAGCTAGCGCAATATCTGGAACACCAAAAATTCTAAAATAAATTTCTGGACGTGAGGAATTTATCTATTAATCATCTTCAAAAAGAATTAACTAAATATTACTTTACAAATAAAAATGGTAGCAGTTCTCGTGAGCACTAAAGTTTCTGTTTTTTACAGCAAGATTAACAAGACTTTCCCCAAGTCTTCCCAACGGTTCTAGTTGGCACAGACACTAATTAAACACAAAAAACACAACCAAATCAGAGGCTAGATAAATTATTTATTACTAAACATGAGCAAAAAGCAAGGAATAAAAATAAAATTGGGTTGCCTCCCAACAAACGCTATCGTTTAACGCCCCTAGCTAGGCATAAAAAGCAAGGATAGATCTAGGTATTGCCATCTTTGGTAGGCAATCCATAAGTGGCTCTCATAATAGATTCATAAGGTAATTTAATTTTATTTCTAGGAAAGTGTTCCATTCCTTTCCTTAATGGAAATTGGAATCTAATATTTCCTTCCATCTTATCAATAATTGCACCAATCATTCTAAGGAAAGGTCTACCAAGAATAATAGGACATGAAGGATTGCAATCTATATCAAGAACAATAAAATCTATGGGCACATAGTTCCTATTTGCAATAATAAGAACATCATTAATTCTTCCCATAGGTTTCTTAATAGTGGAATCCGCAAGGTGCAAGTTTAAAGAGCAATCATCAAAATCACGGAAACCTAACAAATCACACAAAGTCTTTGGAATCGTGGAAACACTGGCACCCAAATCACACAAAGCATAGCATTCATGATTTTTAATTTTAATTTTAATAGTTGGTTCCCACTCATCATAAAGTTTTCTAGGGATAGAAACTTCCAACTCAAGTTTTTCTTCATAAGATTGCATCAAAGCATCAACGATATGTTTGGTAAAAGCTTTATTTTGGTTATAAGCATGGGGAGATTTTAGCACGGATTGCAACAAGGAAATACAATCTATCAAAGAGCAGCTATCATAATTAAATTCCTTGAAATCCAAAATAGTAGGTTCATTAACATCTAGAGTTTTGATCTCTTCAATCCCACTTTTATCAAATTTAGCATCAAGATCTAAAAACTCTGAATTTTTGGAACGCCTTCTAGGTAAAGGAGGATCATATTCAATCCCATCATTATCAAGATTCATATTGCAAAACAAAGATTTAATAGGGGACACATCAATAACTTTTAGATCTTCATCTTTATTTTCATAGTTTTCCGGTTTAGCGACATCTTATTAACTAAGGTAGCCTGCTTATCCGAAACTTCAGCTATTAACTTCTCAAGACAAGCAATTTGGGATCTCAAACCATCAAATTCTTTAGACATATCATCGAGCTCTTTATTCATATAAGTCATAAAGCTTTTTTGTTCCTTAAGCTCGTTTCTAAAGAAATTATTATGCTCAAATTGTAAGAGCATAAAACTCCTAATGTTGCTTTCGATTTCTTCTAACCTTTTAAGGTGAAGATCACCAAATCGGGGAAGAGCCATCGTGACAAGCAAGCAATCCAACACACAAGCAAATGAGGAATAGGCAAAAAGGAGGTAAATAGAGAAAGAGAGGGAGGATAGAGAGAGAGGGCGAATAAAATGGCAAGGGTGAAGTGGGGGAGAGGAAAACGAGAGGCAAATGGAAAATAATGTAATGCGGGAGATAAGGGTTTGTAATGGGTACTTGGTATGTTGACTTTTGCGTAGACCTCCCCGGCAACGATGCCAGAAATCCTTCTTGCTACCTCTTGAGCACTGTGTTGGTTTTCCCTTGAAGAGGAAAGGGTGATGCAGCAAAGTAGCGTAAGTATTTCCCTCAGTTTTTGAGAACCAAGGTATCAATCCAGTAGGAGGCTACGCGCGAGTCCCTCGCACCTACACAAAACAAATAAATCCTCGCAACCAATGCGATAAGGGGTTGTCAATCCCTACACGGTCACTTACGAGAGTGAGATGTCATAGATATGATAAGATAATATTTTTGGTATTTTTATGATAAAGATGCAAAGTAAAATAAAAGGCAATGAAAATAACTAAGTGTTGGAAGATTAATATGATGAAGATAGACCCGGGGGCCATACGTTTCACTAGTGGCTTCTCTCAAGAGCATAAGTATTTTACGGTGGGTGAACAAATTACTGTTGAGCAATTGAAAAAATTGAGCATAGTTATGAGAATATCTAGGTATGATCATGTATATAGGCATCATGTCCGAGACAAGTAGACCGACTCCTGCCTGCATCTACTACTATTACTCCACACATCGACCGCTTTCCAGCATGCATCTAGAGTATTAAGTTCATAAGAACAGAGTAACACTTTAAGCAAGATGACATGATGTAGAGGGATAAATTCATGCAATATGATTAAAAAAACCATATTATTATCCTCGATGGCAACAATACAATACGTGCCTTGCTGCCCCTACTGTCACTGGGAAAGGACACCGCAAGATTGAACCCAAAGCTAAGCACTTCTCCCATTGCAAGAAAGATCAATCTAGTAGGCCAAACCAAACTGATAATTCGAAGAGACTTGCAAAGATAACCAATCATACATAAAAGAATTCAGAGAAGATTCAAATATTGTTCATAGATAAACTTTATCATAAACCCACAATTCATCGGTCTCAACAAACACACCACAAAAGAAGATTACATCGAATAGATCTCCACGAGAGAGGGGGAGAACATTGTATTGAGATCCAAAAAGAGAGAAGAAGCCATCTAGCTAATAACTATGGACCCGAAGGTCTGAGGTAAACTACTCACACATCATCGGAGAGGCTATGGTGTTGATGTAGAAGCCCTCCATGATCGATGCCCCCTCCGGCGGAGCTCCGGAACAGGCCCCAAGATGGGATCTCGTGGATACAGAAAGTTACGGCGGTGGAATTAGGGTTTTGGCTCCGTATCTGATCGTTTGGGGGTACGTAGGTATATATATATAGGAGGAAGGAGTACGTCGGTGGAGCAACAGGGGGCCCACGAGGGTGGAGGGCGCGTCTGGGGGGTAGGCGTGCCCCCCTATCTCATGGCCTCCCTGTTGGTTGCTTGACGTAGGGTCCAAGTCTCCTGGATCTTGTTTGTTCCAAAAATCATGTTCCCGAAGGTTTCATTCCGTTTGGACTCCGTTTGATATTCTTTTTTTGTGAAACTCTAAAATAGGCAAAAAAACAGTAATTCTGGCTGGGCCTCTGGTTAATAGGTTAGTCCCAAAAATAATATAAAAGTGAATAATAAAGCCCAATAATGTCCAAAACAGAAGATAATATAGCATGGAGCAATCAAAAATTATAGATACGTTGGAAACATATCAGTTGGCGAGACGACAACGATGCTACGATGGAGATCAAGGTGTCAAGCCGGTGACGATGGTGATCATGACGGTGCTTTGGAGATGGAGATCAAAGGCACAAGATTATGATGGCCATATCATATCACTTATATTGATTGTATGTGATGTTTATCTTTTATGTATCTTATTTTGCTTAGTGCGGCGATATCATTATAAGATGATCTCTCACTAAATTTCAAGGTATAAGTGTTCTCCCTGAGTATGCACCATTGCTACAGTTCGTCGTGCCGAGACACCAAGTGATGATCGGGTGTGATAAGCTCAACGTTCGCATACAACGGGTGCAAGCCAATTTTGCACAAGCAGAATACTCAGGTTAAACTTGACGAGCCTAGCATATGCAGATATGGACTCGGAACACTGAGACCAAAAGGTCAAGCATGAATCATATAGTACATATGATCAACATACTGATGTTCACCATTGGAAACTTCTCCATCTCACGTGATGATCGGACATGATTTAGTTGATATGGATCATGTGATCATTTAGATGACTAGAGGGATGTCTATCTAAGTGGGAGTTCTTAAGTAATATGATTAATTGAACTTTAATTTATCATGAACTTAGTACCTGATAGTATTTTGCATGTCTAGGTTGTTGTAGGTTAATGGCCGGTGCTACTATTCCTTTGAATTTTAATGCGTTCCTAGAGAAAGCTAAGTTGAAAGATGATGGTAGCAACTACACGGACTGGGTCCGTAACTTGTGGATTATCCTCATTGCTGCACATAAGAATTATGTCCTGGAAGCACCACTAGGTGCAAAGCTCGCTGGCGGAGCAACACCAGATGTTATGAATGTCTGGCAGAGCAAAGCAGATGACTACTCGATAGTTCAGTGTGCCATGCTTTACGGCTTAGAATCGGGACTTCAACGACATTTTGAACATCATGGAGCATATGAGATGTTCCAGGAGTTGAAGTTAATATTTCAAGCAAATGCCTGAATTGAGAGATAAGAAGTCTCCAATATGTTCTATAGCTGCAAGATGGAGGAGAATAGTTCTTTCAGTGAACATATACTCAAAATGTCTGGGTACCACAACCACTTGACTCAATTGGGAGTTAATCTTCCTGATGGTAGTGTCATTGACAGAGTTCTTCAATCACTGCCACCAAGCTACAAAGCTTCATGATGAACTATAATATGCAAGGGATGGATAAGACAATTCCCGAGCTCTTCGCAATGCTAAAAGCTGCGGAGGTAGAAATCAAGAAGGAGCATCAAGTGTTGATGGTCAACAAGACCACTGGTTTCAAGAAGAAGGCCAAAGGGAAGAGGGGGAACTTCAAGAAGAACGGCAAACAAGTTGCTGCTCAAGTAAAGAAGCCCAAGTCTGGACCTAAGCCTGAGACTGAGTGCTTCTACTGCAAAGGGACTGGTCACTGGAAGCGGAACTGCCCCAAGTATTGGGTGGATAAGAAGGATGGCAAAGTGAAAGATATATTTGATATACATGTTATTGATGTGTACCTTACTAATGCTCGCAGTAGCGCCTGGGGATTTGATATTGGTTCTGTTGCTCATATTTGCAACTCGAAATAGGGGCTACAGATTAAGAGAAGATTGGCTAAGGACGAGGTGACGATGTGCGTCGGAAATGGTCCCAAAGTCGATGTGATCGCGGTCGGCACGCTACCTCTACATCTACCTTCGGGATTAGTATTAGACCTGAATAATTGTTATTTGGTGCTAGCATTAAGCATGAACATTATATCTGGATTTTGTTTGATGCGAGACTGTTATTCATTTAAATCTGAGAATAATAGTTGTTCTATTTATATGGGTAATATCTTTTATGTTCATGCACCCTTGATGAGTGGTCTATTTCTGTTGAATCTCGATAGTAGTGATACACATATTCATAGTATTGAAGCCAAAACATATAAGTTTAATAATGATAGTGCAACTTATTTGTGGCACTGCCGTTTAGGTCATATTGGTGTAAAGCACATGAAGAAACTCCATGCTGATGGGCTTCTGGAATCACTTGATGCTTGCGAACAATGCCTCATGGGCAAGATGACTAAGACTCCGTTCTCCGGAACAATGGAACGAGCAACAGACTTATTGGAAATAATACATACTGATGTATACAGTCCGATGAGTGTTGATGCTCGTGGCGGGTATCGTTATTTTCTGACCTTCACAGATGATTTGAGCAGATATGGGTATATCTACTTGAAAGGTTCAAAGAATTTCATAGTGAAGTGGAAAATCATCGTAACAAGAAAATTAAGTTTCTACGATCTGATCATGGAGGTGAATATTTGAGTTATGAGTTTGGTCTTCATTTGAAACAATGCGGAATAGTTTCGCAACTGACGCCACCTGGAACACCACAGCGTAATGGTGTGTCTGAACGTCGTAACCGCACTTTATTAGATATGGTGCGATTTATGATGTCTCTTACTGATTTATCGCTATCGTTTTGGGGTTATGCTTTATAGACGGTTGCATTCATGTTAAATAGGGCACCATCAAAATCCGTTGAGACGACACCATATGAACTGTGGTTGTGGCAAGAAACCCAAGTTGTCGTTTCTTAAAGTTTGGGGCTGCGATGCTTATGTGAAAAAGCTTCAACCTGATAAGCTTGAACCCAAATCGGAGAAATGTGTCCTCAAAGGATACCCAAAGGAAACTGTTGGGTACACCTTCTATCACAGATCCGAAAGGTGAGATATTCGTAGCTAAGAATGGATCCTTTCTAGAGAAGGAGTTTCTCTCGAAAGAAGTGAGTGGGAGGAAAGTAGAACTTGATGAGGTAACTATACCGTCTCCCTTATTAGAAAGTAGTTCATCACAGAAATCAGTTCCAGTGATTCCTACACCAATTAGTGAGGAAGTTAATTATGATGATAATGAAACTTCTGATCAAGTTACTACCGAACCTCATAGGTTAACCAGAGTAAGATCCGCACCAGAGTGGTACGGTAATCCTGTTTTGGAGGTCATGTTACTTGACCATGATGAACCTACGAACTATGAGGAAGCGATGATGAGCCCAGATGTCGCAAAATGGCTTGAGTCCATGAAATCTGAGATGGGATCCATGTATGAGAACAAAGTATGGACTTTGGTTGACTTGCCCGATGATCGGCAAGCCATAGAGAATAAATGAATCTTCAAGAAGAAGACTGACACTGACGGTAATGTTACTGTTTACAATTCTCCGCTTGTTGCAAAAGGTTTTCGACTAGTTCAAGGAGTTGACTACGATCGACAAGTTCAAGGAGTTGACTAAGGAGTTGACCCATAGCGATGCTTAAGTCCGTCTGAATCATGTTAACAATTGCCGCATTTTATGATTATGAAATTTGGCAAATGGATGTCAAAACTGCATTCCTTAATGGATATCTTAAATAAGAGTTGTATATGATGCAACCGGAAGGTTTTGTCGATCCAAAAGGTGCTAACAAAGTGTGCAAGCTCCAGCGATCCATTTATGGACTGGTGCAAGCATCTCGGAGTTGGAATATACGCTTTGATAGTGTGATTAAAGCATATGGTTTTATACAGACTTGCGGTGAAGCCTGTATTTACAAGAAAGTGAGTGGGAGCACTACAGCCTTTCTGATAGGTATATGTGAATGACATATTATTGATCGGAAATGATGTAGAATTTTCTGGAAAGCATAAAGGAGTGTTTGAAAGGAGTTTTTCAAGGAAAGACCTTGGTGAAGTTACTTACATATTGGGCATCAAGATCTATAAAGATAGATCAAGACGCTTGATAAGACTTTCGATGAGTACATACCTTGATAAGATTTTGAAGGAGTTCAAAATGGATCGGTTAAAGAAGGAGTTCTTGCCTAAGTTGTAAGGTAAGAAGTTGAGTAAGACTCAAAACCCGACCACGACAGAAGATAGAGAGAGAATGAAAGTCATTCCCTATGCCTCGGCCATAGGTTCTATAAAGTATGCCATGCTGTATACTAGACCTATTGTGTACCTTGCCATGAGTTTGGCAAAGGGGTACAATAGTGATCCAGGAGTAGATCACTGAATAGCGGTCAAGAACATCCTGAAATACCTGAAAAGGACTAAGGATATGTTTCTCGTTTGTGGAGGTGACAAAGAGCTCGTAGTAAACGGTTACGTCGATGCAAGCTTTGACACTAATCCGGATGACTCTAAGTCACAAACTGGATACATATTTTTATTGAATGGTGGAGCTATCAGTTGGTGCAGTTCTAAACAGAGCATCATGGTAGGATGTACGTGTGAAGCGGAATACATAGCTGCTTCGGAAGAAGCAAATGAAGGAGTCTGGATGAAGGAGTTCATATCTGATCTAGGTGTAATACCTAGTGCATTGAGTCCAATGAAAATCTTTTGTGACAATACTGGTGCAATTGCCTTGGCAAAGGAATCCAGATTTCACAAGAGAACCAAGCACATCAAGAGATGCTTCAATTCCATCCGCGATCAAGTTAAGGAGGGAGACATAAAGATTTGCAAGATACATACGGATCTGGATGTTGCAGACCCGTTGACTAAGCCTCTCTCACGAGCAAAACATGATCAGCCCCAAGACTCCATGGGTGTTAGAATCATTAGCGTGTAATCTAGATTATTGACTCAAGTGCAAGTGGGAGACTGAAGGAAATATGCCCTAGATGCAATAATAAAGTTGTTATTTAAATTTTCTTATATCATGATAAATGTTTATTATTCATGCTAGAATTGTATTAACCGGAAACTTAGTACATGTGTGAATATGATACGTCTCCAACGTATCTATAATTTTTTTTGTTCCATGCTATTATATTGTTTGTTTTGGATGTTTAATGGGCTTTAATTTACCTTTTTATATTATTTTTGGGACTAACCTACTAACCAAAGGCACAGTGCAAATTGCTGTTTTTTTGCCTATTTCAGTGTTTCGCAGAAATGGAATATCAAACGGAATCCAAACGGAATGAAACCTTCGTGAGAGTTATTTTTGGAACAAATGTGATCCACGAGACTTGGAGTGGGCGTCAAGAAAGAAGCGAGGAGGCCACGAGGCAGGGAGGTGCACCCCCACCCTCGTGGGCCCCTCGCAGCTCCACCGACGTACTTCTTCCTCCTATATATACCCATATACCCCAAAAACATCCAGGAGCACCACGAAACCCTATTTCCACCGCCGCAACCTTCTGTACCCATGAGATCCCATCTTGGGGCCTTTTTCGGCGCTCTGACAGAGGGGGAATCGATCACGGAGGGCTTCTACATCAACGCATTAGCCTCTCCGATGATGTGTGAGTAGTTTACCATAGACCTTCGGGTCCATAGTTATTAGCTAGATGGCTTCTTCTCTCTCTTTGGATCTCAATACAAAGTTCTCCTCGATTCTCTTGGGGATCTATTCGATGTAATTCTTTTTCCAGTGTGTTTGTCGAGATCCGATGAATTATGGGTTTACGATCAAGATTATCTATGAACAATATTTGATTCTTCTTTGAAATCTTTTATGCATGACTTAAATATCTTTGCAAGTCTCTTTGAATTATCAGTTTGGTTTGGCCTACTAGATTGATCTTTCTTGCAATGGGAGAAGTCTTAGCTTTGGGTTCAATCTTGTGGTGTCCTTTCCCAGTGACAGCAGGGGCAGCAAGGCACGTATTGTATTGTTTCCATCGAGGATAAAAAGATGGGGTTTATATCATATTGCTTGAGTTTATCCCTTTACATCATGTTATCTTGCCTAATGCGTTACTCTGTTCTTATGAACTTAATACTCTAGATGCATGCTGGATAGCGGCCGATGTGTGGAGTAATAGTAGTAGATGCAGAACCGTTTCAGTCTACTTGTCGTGGACGTGATGCCTATATACATGATCATCTCTAGATATTCTCATAATTATTCGCTTTTCTATCAATTGCTCGAAAGTAATTTGTTCACCCATCGTAGAATTTCCTATCTTGAGAGAAGTCACTAGTGAAACCTATGGCCCCCGGGTCTATCTTCCATCATATTATTTTCATATAAATTTGCTATTTCTATTACCGTTTATTTTGCAATCTTTACCACCAATCTATATCATAAAAATACCAAAAATATTTATCTTATTATCTTTATCAGATCTCACTTTCATAGGTGACCCTGAAGGGATTGACAACCCCTTTATCGCGTTGGTGGCGAGGTTCTTGTTTGTTTGTGTAGGTACTAGGTGACTCGTGTGTTACTGCTACCTCTTGAGCACTGCGTTGGTTTTCCCTTGAAGAGGAAAGGGTGATGCAACAAAGTAGCATAAGTATTTCCCTCAGTTTTTGAGAACCAAGGTATCAATCCAGTAGGAGGCTACGCGCGAGTCCCTCGCACCTACACAAAACAAATAAATCCTTGCAACCAACACGATAAGGGGCTGTCAATCCCTACACGGTCACTTACGAGAGTAGATCTGATAGATATGATAAGATAATATTTTTGGTATTTTTATGATAAAGATGCAAAGTAAAATAAAAGGCAATGAAAATAACTAAGTGTTGGAAGATTAATATGATGAAGATAGACCCGGGGCCATATGTTTCACTAGTGGCTTCTCTCAAGAGCATAAGTATTTTACGGTGGGTGAACAAATTACTGTTGAGCAATTGACAGAATTGAGCATAGTTATGAGAATATCTAGGTATGATCATGTATATAGGCATCACGTCCGAGACAAGTAGACCGACTCCTGCCTGCATCTACTACTATTACTCCACACATCGACCGCTATCCAGCATGCATCTAGAGTATTAAGTTCATAAGAACAGAGTAACGCTTTAAGCAAGATGACATGATGTAGAGGGATAAATTCATGCAATATGATAAAAAAACATCTTGTTATCCTCGATGGAAAAAATACAATACGTGCCTTGCTGCCCCTACAATCACTGGGAAAGGATACCGCAAGATTGAACCCAAAGCTAAGCACTTCTCCCATTGCAAGAAAGATCAATCTAGTAGGCCAAACCAAACTGATAATTCAAAGAGACTTGCAAAGATAACCAATCATACATAAAAGAATTCAGAGAAGATTCAAATATTGTTCATAGATAAACTTGATCATAAACCCACAATTCATCGGTCTCAACAAACACACCGCGAAAGAAGATTACATCGAATAGATCTCCACGAGAGAGGGGGAGAACTTTGTATTGAGATCCAAAAAGAGAGAAGAAGCCATCTAGCTAATAACTATGGACCCGAAGGTCTGAGGTAAACTACTCACACTTCATCGGAAGGGCTATGGTGTTGATGTAGAAGCCCTTCATGATCGATGCCCCCTCCGACGGAGCTCCGAAACAGGCCCCAAGATGGGATCTCGTGGATACAGAAAGTTACAGCAGTGGAATTAGGGTTTTGGCTCCGTGTTTGATCGTTTGGGGGTACGTAGGTATATATAGGAGGAAGAAGTACGTCGGTGGAGCAACAGGGGGCCCACGAGGGTGGAGGGCGCGCCTGGGGGGGTAGGCGCGCCCCCTACCTCATGGCTTCCCTGTTGGTTGCTTGACGTAGGGTCCAAGTCTCCTGGATCATGTTTGTTCCGAAAATCACGTTCCCGAAGGTTTCATTCCATTTGGACTCCGTTTGATATTCTTTTTCTGCGAAACTCTGAAATAGGCAAAAAACAACAATTCTGGGTTGGGCCTCCGGTTAATAGGTTAGTCCCAAAAATAAGATAAAAGTGAATAATAATGCCCAATAATGCCCAAAATAGAAGATAATATAGCATGGAGCAATCAAAAATTATAGATACGTTAGAGACGTATCAGTTACCTCCTACTGGATTGATACCTTGGTTCTCAAAAACCGAGGGAAATACTTACTCTGCTATGTTGCATCACCCTTTCCTCTTCAAGGGAAAACCAATGCATGCTCAAGAGGTAGCAAGAAGGATTTCTGGCGCCGTTGTCGGGGAGGTTGCATCAAGTCAAGACATACCAAGTACCCATCACAAACTCTTATCCCTCGCATTACATTATTTGCCATTTTCCTCTCCCCCACTTCACCCTTGCCATTTTATTCACCCTCTTTTCCGCTCGCCTCTTTTCGCTTGCCTCTTGCTTGCTTGTGTCTTGGATTGTTTGTCACGATGGCTCAAGATAAACTAAATTTTGTGACTTTTCCAATACCAACAATAATGATTTTATTAGCACTCCGATTGCTTCTCTTACTGATGTTGAATCTTGTGAAATTAATACTGCTTTGCTGAATCTTGTCATGAAAGATCCATTTTCTGGCCTTCCTAGTGAAGATGCTGCTACCCATCTAAACAGCTTTGTTAATTTGTGTGATATGCAAAAGAAGAAAGATGTGGATAATGATATTGTTAAATTGAAGCTATTCCCATTTTCGATTAGAGAATGTGCTAAAACTTGGTTTTCCTCTTTGCCTAAAAATAGTATTGATTCATGGAATAGTGCAAAGATGCTTTTATCTCTAAGCATTTTCCTCCCGCTAAGATCATCTCTCTTAGAAATGATATTATGAATTTTAAGCAACTTGATCATGAGCATGTTTCACAAGCTTGGGAGAGGATGAAATTAATGATACGTAATTGCCCTACACATGGTTTGTATCTGTGGATGATCATACAAATTTTTTATGCTGGATTGAATTTTGCTTCTAGAAATCTTTTAGATTCGGTCGCGGGAGGCACTTTTATGGAAATCACTTTAGGAGAAGCTACTAAACTCCTAGATAATATTATGGTTAATTATTCTCAATGGCACACCAAAAGATCTACTAGTAGAAAGGTTCATGCTATAGAAGAAATTAATGTTTTGAGTGGAAAGATGGATGAACTTATGAAATTGTTAGCTAATAAGAGTGTTTCTTCTAATCCTAATGATATGCATTTGTCTACTTTGATTAAAAATAATAATGAATCTATGGGTGTGAATTTTGTTGGTAGGAACAATTTTGGTAACAACGCGTATAGAGGAAACTTTAATCCTAGGCCGTTCCCTAGTAATTGCTCTAATAATTATGGTAATTCCTACAACAACCCTTATGGAAATTTTAATAAGATGCCCTCTGATTTTGAGAGTAGTGTTAAAGAATTTATGATTTCGCAAAAGAATTTTAATGCTTTGCTTGAAGAAAAATTGCCTAAGATTGATGAGTTGGCTAGGAACGTGGATAGAATTTCTCTTGATGTTGATTCTTTGAAACTTAGATCTATTCCACCTAAGCATGATATCAATGAGTCTCTCAAAGCCATGAGAATTTCCATTGATGAGTGCAAAGAAAGAACCACTAGGATGCGTGCTAAAAAAGATTGCTTTATAAAAGCGTGTTCTTCTAGTTTCCATGATAATAAGGATGAAGATCTAAAAGTGATTGATGTGTATCCTATTAAATCTTTGTTTTGCAATATGAATCTTGATAATGATGGGACTGGAGATGAGTCAACTTTAGTTAAAAGGCATCCCAATGATTCAGAGTTTTTAGATCTTGATGCAAAAGTTGGTAAAAGTGGGATTGAAGAGGTCAAAATTTTACATATCAATGAACCCACTATTTTGGATTTCAAGGAATTTAATTATGATAATTGCTCTTTGATAGATCGTATTTCCTTGTTGCAATCTGTGTTAAATTCTCCTCATGCTTATAGTCAAAATAAAGCTTTTACCAAACATATCGTTGATGCTTTAATGCAATCTTATGAAGAAAAGCTTTAATTAGAAGTTTCTATTCCTAGAAAACTTTATGATGAGTGAGAACCTACTATTAAAATTAAGATTAAAGATCATGAATGCTTTGCTTTATGTGATTTGGGTGCTAGTGTTTCCACGATTTCAAAAACTTTGTGTGATGTGTTAGGTTTCCATGAATTTGATGATTGTTCTTTAAATTTGCATCATGCGGATTCCATGATTAAGAAACCTATGGGAAGGATTAATGATGTTCTTATTGTTGCAAATAGGAATTATGTGCCCATAGATTTCATTGTTCTTGATATCGATTGCAATCCTACATGTCCTATTATTCTTGGTAGACCTTTCCTTAGAATGATTGGTGCAATTATTGATATGAAAGAAGGAAATATTAGATTCCAATTTCCGTTAAGGAAAGGCGTGAAACACTTTCCTAGGAAGAAAATTAAATTACCTTATGAATCTTTTATGATAGCCACTTATGGATTGCATTCCAAAGATGACAATACCTAGATCTATTCTTATTTTTATGCCTAGCTAGGGGCGTTAAACCATAGCGCTTGTTGGGAGTCAACCCAATTTTATTTTTGTTTCTTGTTTTTTTCCTGTTTAGTAATAAATAGTTCATCTAGCTTCTGTTTAGATGTGGTTTTATGCTTTTAATTAGTGTTTGTGCCAAGTAGAACCTTTGGGAAGACTTGGGGGAAGTCTTTGCGATCTTGCTGTAAAAAACAGAAAATTTAGCGCTCACGAGATTTTCTGCCATTTTTCATTGGAGAGTGCGATTTAGTTGATTATTTTTGCAGATAATTAATAGACAAATTCCTCACGTCCACCAATTTATTTCAGAATTTTTGGGGTTACACAAGTATTCGAAACCTACAGATTACTACAGACTGTTCTGTTTTTGACAGATTCTGTTTTTCGTGTGTTGTTTGCTTATTTTGATGAATCTATGGCTAGTATCGGGGGTTTGTTACGTCTCCGTCGTATCTACTTTTCCAAACACTTTTGCCCTTGTTTTGGACTCTAACTTGCATGATTTGAATGGAACTAACCCGGACTGACGTTGTTTTCAGCAGAATTGCCATGGCGTTATTTATGTGTATGAACAAAAGTTCTCGGAATGACCTGAAACTCCACGGAGATTATTTTTGAAAATAATAAAAATACCGGCAAAGAATCAAGGCCAGGGGGCCCACACCCTAGCCACAAGGGTGGGGGCGCGCCCCCTGCCTCGTGGGCCCCCTGGAGCTCCTCCGACCATAACTCCAACTCTATATATTCACTTTCGGGGAGAAAAAAACAAGGAGAAAGATTCATTGCATTTTACGATACGGAGCCGTCGCCAAGCCCTAAACTCTCTCGGAGGGCTGATCTGGAGTCCGTTCGGGGCTCCGGAGAGGGGAATTCGTCGCCATCGTCATCATCAACCATCCTCCATCACCAATTTCATGATGCTCACCGCCGTGCGTGAGTAATTCCATCGTAGGCTTGCTGGACGGTGATGAGTTGGATGATATTTATCATCTAATCGAGTTAGTTTTGTTAGGGTTTGATCCCTAGTATCCACTATGTTCTGAGTTTGATGTTGCTATGACTTTTCTATGCTTAATGCTTGTCACTAGGGCCCGAGTGCCATGATTTCAGATCTGAACCTATTATGTTTTCATCAATATATGAGAGTTCTTGGTCCTATCTTGCAAGTCTATAGTCACCTAATATGTGTTATGATCCGGCAACCCCGAAGTGACAATATTCAGGACCACTCCCGGTGATGACCGTAGTTTGAGGAGTTCACGTATTCAGTATGTGTTAATGCTTTGTTCTGGTACTCTATTAAAAGGAGGCCTTAATATCCCTTAGTTTCCGCTAGGACCCCGCTGCCACGGGAGGGTAGGACAAAAGATGTCATGCAAGTTCTTTTCCATAAGCACGTATGACTATATTCGGAATACATGCCAACATTACATTGATGAATTGGAGCTAGTTCCGTGTCACCCTAGGTTATGATTGTTACATGATGAACCATATCCGGTATAATTATCTATCACCGATCCATTGCCTACGAGCTTTCCATATATTGTTCTCCGCTTATTTACTTTTCTGTTGCTACTGTTACAATCACTACAAAACACCAAAAAATATTACTTTTGCTATCGTTACCTTTTGCTACCGTTACCACTACTATCATATTACTTTGCTACTAAATACTTTGCTACAGATATTAAGTTTCCAGTTGTGGTTGAGACAACTCAGCTGCTAATACTTGAGAATATTCTTTGGCTCCCCTTGTGTCGAGTCAATAAATTTAGGTTGAATACTCTACCCTCGAAAACTGTTGCGATCCCCTATACTTGTGGGTTATCAAGACTATTTTCTGGCGCCGTTGCCAGGGAGCATAGCTCTATTCTTTGAGTCACTTGGGATTTATATCTGCTTATCATTATGAAGAACTTGAAAGGTCCAAGAACCAAGATTTATCCCTCAACTACGAGGGGAGGTAAGGAACTGCCATCTAGCTCTGCACTTGATTCACCTTCTGTTTTGAGTAAGCTTGCGAGACCTAAACCTGCTTCTGCTATTAATTCTGATATGTCGCATATTATTGATGATGCCACTTCTGCTATGCATGATACTTATGATGAAACTACTTCTATGCTTGATACTACTATGCCAATGGGTGAATTTCTTGATGAACAACTTGCTAGGGCTAGAGAGAATAAAATTATTGAAACTGATAATATTGATGAAAGTGATTATGAAGGCTCTCCTAATAAATATGAATTACCCGTTGTGCCTGAGGGCTATGTTATGGATGAAGAAACTAAAAGTAACTTTCTTGCTTGCAATGATAGGAGTGATCTTAAGAAATTATTAGCTAAGCTTAAACAAAAAACTCTGAATGCTAGAATGAAATATGATCCTACTTATGCTACTCCACCTATCTTTGTTACTGATAAGGATTATGAATTCTCTATTGATCCTGATATAATTACTTTGGTTGAATCTGATCCTTTTTATGGCTGTGAATTTAAAACTGTTGCGGCACATCTTACTAAATTAAATGATATAGCCACCCTGTTCACTAATGATGAAAGAACTCGCTACTTTTATATCCTTAAAATATTTCCGTTCTCATTAAAGGGTGATGCTAAGATATGGTTTAATTCTCTTGATCATGGTTGTGTGCATAGTCCCCAGGATATGATTTATTACTTCTCTGCTAAATATTTCCCTGCTCATAAGAAACAAGCTGCCTTAAGGGATATATATAATTTTGTGCAAATTGAAGAAGAGAGTCTCACACAAGCTTGGGGGAGGCTTCTCCAATTACTTAATGCTTTGCCTGATCATCCTCTTAAGAAAAATGAAATACTCAATATGTTTTATAATGGACTAACCGATGCTTCCAGAGATTACCTGGATAGTTGTGCTTGTTCTGTTTTTAGGGAAAGAACACCAGATGAAGCTGAAATTATATTGAATAATATGTTGACAAATGAAAATAATTGGACACTTCCTGAGCCAGCTACTGAGCCTATTCCTAAACCAACTCCGAAGAAAAGAGGTGTTCTATTTCTCAGTCCTGAAGATATGCAAGAGGCAAAGAAATCTATGAAAGAAAAAGGTATTAAAGCTGAAGATGTTAATAATTTACCTCCTATTGAAGAAATACATGGTCTTAATTTACCGCCTGTTGAAGAAATATATGGTCTTAATCCATCAACTATTGAAGAAACACATGGTCTTGATAACCCGACACAGGTAGTAAAGGTGAATTCTCTCTATAGATATGATAAAGCTTAAATCCCTCCTATTAAGTTTGCTAGCCAATGTTTGGATGAGCTTGATAACTTTATGGTCAAGCAAGAAGACTTCAATGCTTATTTTGGTAGACAATTAAAACGCAGTGTTGATATGCTTGATCACTTGGGTGATTATATGGCTAATGTTAAAGGTGAACTTAAACTTATTAGTAAGCATGCTTCTATGGTTACCACTCAAGTAGAACAAGTACTTAAAGCTCAAAATGATTTTCTCAATGAATTGAATAGTAAGAATAATGACTAAGTTGTTAGAGTGGCTACTAGAACTGGTAGAATGACTCAGGAACCTTTGTATCCTGAAGGCCACCCTAAGAGAATTGAGCAAGATTCTCAGAGAAATAATATAGATGCACCTAGTCCTTCTAAAAGGAAGAAAAAGAAAAATGATAGGACTTTGCATGCTTCTAGTGAACCTATTGCTGAAACACCTTAGAATCCCAATGATATTTCTATTTCTGATGCTGAAACACAATCTGGTAATGAACATGAACCTAATGAAAATATTAATGATAATGTTCATGTTGATGCTCAACCTAGTAATGATAATGATATAGAAATTGAACCTGTTGTTGATCTTGATAACCCACTATCAAAGAATCAATGTTATGATAAGAGCAACTTTGTTGCTAGGAAACATGATAAATAAAGAGAACCATGGGTTCAGAAACCCATGGCTTTTCCTCCCAAACCATCCAAGAAAAAGGATGATGAGGATTTTGAGCGCTTTGCTAAAATGATTAGACCTATCTTTTTGCGTATGCGATTAACTGTGAAGGAAATATGCCCTAGAGGCAATAATAAAGTTATTATTTATTTCCTTATTTCATGATAAATGTTTATTATTCATGCTAGAATTGTATTAACCGGAAACATAATACATGTGTGAATACATAGACAAATAGAGTGTCACTAGTATGCCTCTACTTGACTAGCTCGTTGATCAAAGATGGTTAAGTTTCCTAACCATAGACATGAGTTGTCATTTGATTAACAGGATCACATCATTAGGAGAATGATGTGATTGACTTGACCCATTCCGTTAGCTTAGCACTTGATCATTTAGTTTGTTGCTATTGCTTTCTTCATGACTTATACATGTTCCTATGACTATGCGATTATGCAACTCCCGTTTACCGGAGGAACACTTTGTTTGCCACCAAACGTCACAACGTAACTGGGTGATTATAAAGGTGCTCTACAGGTGTCTCCGAAGGTACTTGTTGGGTTGGCGTATTTCGAGATTAGGATTTGTCACTTCGATTGTCGGAGAGGTATCTCTGGGCCCACTCGGTAATGCACATCACTATAAGCCTTGCAAGCATTTCAACTAATGAGTTAGTTGCGGGATGATGTATTACGGAACGAATAAAGAGACTTGGCAGTAACGAGATTGAACTAGGTATTGAGATACCCATAATCGAATCTCGGGCAAGTAACATACCGATGACAAAGGGAACAACGTATGTTGTTATTCGGTCTGACCGATAAAGATCTTGTAGAATATGTAGGAGCCAATATGGGCATCCAGGTCCCGCTATTGGTTATTGACCAGAGAGGTGTCTCGGTCATGTCTACATAGTTCTCGAACCCATAGGGTCCGCACGCTTAACGTTCGTTGACGATATAGTACTATGAGTTATGTATGTTGGTCACCGAATGTTGTTCGGAGTTCCGGATAAGATCACGGACATGACGAGGAACTCCGGAATGGTCCGGAGATAAAGATTGATATATGGGATAATAGTGTTTGGACTCCGGAAGGGTTCCGGAATTCACCAGAAGGGGTTCCGGATGTTTCCTGAAATGTTTGGGTACGAGAGCACTTTATTTGGGACAAAGGGGAAAGCCCACAAGGTTTTTGGAAAGCGCAAAAGGAAGTTTTGCGGAGTCCGGGGGGCCAGACGCCAGGGTCCCTGGCGTCTGGGTCTAGACGCCGGGAACCCTGGTGTCTGGCCCTGGAGTCCGAGAAGGACTCTTGTCTTTCGGGTGAAACCGACTTTGTGGAGGCTTTTACTCCAAGTTTCGACCCCAAGGATCAACATATAAATAGAGGGGTAGGGCTAGCACCCAAGACAGATCAAGAAACACCAAGCTGTGTGCCGGCTACCCCGTCCCCTCTAGTTTACCCTCCATCATAGTTTTTGTAGTGCTTAGGCGAAGCCCTGCGGAGATTGTTCTTCACCAACACCGTCACCATGCTGTCATGCTGCCGGAACTCATCTACTACTTCGCCCCTCTTGTTGTATCGAGAATGCGAGGACATCATCGAGCTGAACGTGTGCTGAACACGAAGGTGCCGTACGCTCGGTACTTGATCGGGACGGATCGTGAAGGTGTATGACTACATCAACCGCATTGATAAACGCTTCCGCTTACGTTCTACGAGGGTACGTAGACAACACTCTCCCCTTTGCTATGCATCACAATGATCCTGGGTGTGCGTAGGATTTTTTTTGAAATTACTACGTTCCCCAACAGTGGTATCAGAGCCAGGTTTTATGCGTTGATGTTATATGCACGAGTAGAACACAAGTGAGTTGTGGGCGAGACAAGTCATACTGCTTACCAGCATGTCATACTTTGGTTCGGCGGTATTGTTGGATGAAGCGGCCCGGACCGACATTACGCGTACGCTTACGCGAGACTGGTTCTACCGACGTGCTTTGCACACAGGTGGTTGGCGGGTGTCAGTTTCTCCAACTTTAGTTGAACCGAGTGTGGCTGCGCCCGGTCCTTGAGAAGGTTAAAACAACACTAGCTTGACGAACTATCGTTGTGGTTTTGATGTGTAGGTAAGAATGGTTCTTGCTCAGCCCGTAGCAGCCACGTAAAACTTGCAACAACAAAGTAGAGGACGTCTAACTTGTTTTTGCAGGGCATGTTGTGATGTGATATGGTCAAGGCATGGTGCTAAATTTTATTGTATGAGATGATCATGTTTTGTAACCGAGTTATCGGCAACTGGCAGGAGCCATATGGTTGTTGCTTTATTGTATGCAATGCAAACGCCCTGTAATGCTTTGCTTTATCACTAAGCGGTAGCGATTGTCATAGAAGCATAAGTTGGCAATACGACAACGATGCTATGATGGATATCAAGGTGTCGCGCCGGTGACGATGGTGATCATGACGGTGCTTCAGAGATGGAGATCACAAGCATAAGATGATGATGGCCATATCATATCACTTATATTGATTGCATCTGATGTTTATCTTTTATGCATATTATCTTGCTTTGATTGATGATAGCATTATAAGATGATCTCTCACTAAATTATTAAGGTATAAGTGTTCTCCCTGAGTATGCACCGTTGCGAAAGTTCTTCGTGCTGAGACACCACGTGATGATCAGGTGTGATAGGATCTACGTTCAAACACAACGGGTGCAAAACAGTTGCACATGCGGAATACTCAGGTTAAACTTGACGAGCCTAGCATATAACAGATATGGCCTCGGAACACTGAGACCGAAAGGTCGAGCGTGAATCATATAGTAGATATGATCAACATAGTGATGTTCACCATTGAAACTACTCCATCTCACGTGATGATCGGACATGGTTTAGTTGATATGGATCACGTGATCATTTAGAGGATTAGAGGGATGTCTATCTAAGTGGGAGTTCTTAAGTAATATGATTACTTGAACTTAAATTTATCATGAACTTAGTCCTGGTAGTATTAGCATATCTATGTTGTAGATCAATAGCTCGCGTTTAGCTCCTCTGCTTTATTTTTGATATGTTCCTAGAGAAAACTAAGTTGAAAGATGTTAGTAGCAATGACGCGGATTGGATCCGTGATCTGAGGATTATCCTCATTGCTGCACATAATAATTATGTCCTTGATGCACCGCTAGGTGACAGACCCACTGCAAGAGCAGATGCAGACGTTATGAACATTTGGCTAGCTCAATATGATGACTACTTGATAGTTTAGTGCACCATGCTTAACAACTTAGAATCGGGACTTCAAAGACATTTTGAACGTCATGGATCATATGAGATGTTCCAGGAGTTGAAGTTAATATTTCAAGCAAATACCCGAGTTGAGAGATATGAAGTCTCCAACAAGTTCTATAGCTAAAATATGGAGGAGAATAGCTCAAGCAGTGAGCATGTGCTCAGATTGTCTGGGTACTACAATCGCTTGAATCAAGTGGGAGTTAATCTTCCAGATAAAATAGTGATTAACATAATTCTCTACTCACCATCACCAAGTTAGTAGAACTTCGTGATGAACTATAGTATGCAAGGGATGACGAAAACGATTGATACGTCTCCAACGTATCTATAATTTTTTATTGTTCCATGCTATTATATTATCAACCTTCCATGTTTTATATGCATTTATATGCTATTTTATATGATTTTTGGGACTAATCTATTAACCCAAAGCCCAGTGCCAGTTTCTGTTTTTTTGCCTATTTTAGGGTTTCGAAGAAAAGGAAAATCAAACGGAGTCTAATTGACCTGAAACTTCATGGAACTTATTTTTGGAAGGAAAGCAACCCAGGAGACTTGGAGTCCACGTCAAGGGAGCTTCGAGGAAGCCACGAGGTAGGGGGGCGCGCCCTCCACCCTCGTGGGCCCCTCGTGGCCCCCCTGATGTACTTCTTCCGCCTATATATCTCCATATACCCTAAAACTACCGGGGAACACAATAGATCGGGAGTTCCGCCGCCAGAAGCCTTTGTAGCCACCGAAAGCCAATCTAGACCCGTTCCGGCACCCTGCCGGAGGGGGAATCCCTCTTCGGTGGCCATCTTCATCATCCCGGTGCTCTCCATGACGAGGAGGGAGTAGTTCTCACTCGGGGCTGAGGGTATGTACCAGTAGCTATGTGTTTGATCTCTCTCTCTCTCGTGTTCTTGATTTGGCATGATCTTGATGTATCGCGAGCTTTACTATTATAGTTGGATCTTATGTTTCTCCTCCCCCTCTACTCTCTTGTAATGGATTGAGTTTCCCCTTTGAAGTTATCTTATCGGATTGAGTCTTTAAAGATTTGAGAACACTTGATGTATGTCTTGCCGTGCGTATCTGTGGTGACAATGGGATATCACGTGATTCATTTGATGTATGTTTTGGTGATCAACTTGCGGGTTCCGCCCATGAACCTATGCATAGGGGTTGGCACACGTTTTCGTCGTGATTCTCCGGTAGAAACTTTGGGGCACTCTTTGAGGTTCTATGTGTTGGTTGAATAGATGAATCTGAGATTGTGTGATGCATATTGTATAATCATACCCACGGATACTTGAGGTGACATTGGAGTATCTAGGTGACATTAGGGTTTTGGTTGATTTGTGTCTTAAGGTGTTATTCTGGTACGAACTCTAGGGCTGTTTGTGACACTTATAGGAATAGCCCAACGGATTGATTGGAAAGAATAACTTTGAGGTGGTTTCGTACCCTACCATAATCTCTTCATTCGTTCTCTGCTATTAGTGACTTTGGAGTGACTCTTTGTTGCATGTTGAGGGATAGTTATATGATCCAATTATGTTATTATTGTTGAGAGAACTTGCACCAGTGAAAGTATGAACCCTAGGCCTTGTTTCCTAGCATTGCAATACCGTTTGTGCTCACTTTTATCATTAGTTACCTTGCTGTTTTTATATTTTCATATTACAAAAACCATTATCTACTATCCATATTGCACTTGTATCACCATCTCTTTGCTGAACTAGTGCACCTATACAATTTACCATTGTATTGGGTGTGTTGGGGACACAAGAGACTCTTTGTTATTTGGTTGCAGGGTTCCTTGAGAGAGACCATTTTCATCCTGCGCCTCTTACGGATTGATAAACCTTAGGTCATCCACTTGGGGGAAATTTGCTACTGTCCTACAAACCTCTGCACTTGGAGGCCCAACAACGTCTACAAGAAGAAGGTTGTGTAGTAGACATCAACGATTCCCGAGCTTTTCATGATGATGAAATCGATGAAGGTAGAAATCAAGAAAAAGCATCAAGTGTTGATGGTTGACAAAACCACTAGTTTCAAGTAAAGGGACAAAGGGAAGAAAGGGGAACTTCAAGAAGAACGGCAAGCAAGTTGCTGCTCAAGTGAAAAAACCCAAGTCTGGATCTAAGCCTGAAACTGAGTGCTTCTACTGCAAAGGGACTGGTCACTGGAAGCGGAACCACCCCAAGTAATTGGCGGATAAGAAGGATGGAAAAGTGAACATAGGTATATTTGATATACATGTTATTGATGTGTACTTTACTAGTGTTTATAGCAACCCCTCAGTATTTGATACTAGTTTAGTTGCTAAGAATAGTAACTCAAAACGGGAGTTGCAGAATGAACAGAGACTAGTTAAGGGTGAAGTGACGATGTGTATTGGAAATGATTCCAAGATTGATATGATCATCATCGCACACTCCCTATACTTTCGGGATTAGTGTTAAACCTAAAATAAATGTTATATAGTGTTTGCGTTGAGCATGAATATGATTGG
Source organism: Triticum aestivum (assembly GCF_018294505.1). Taxonomy (NCBI): domain Eukaryota; kingdom Viridiplantae; phylum Streptophyta; class Magnoliopsida; order Poales; family Poaceae; genus Triticum; species Triticum aestivum. The sequence continues at coordinate 78,243,229 of NC_057800.1, forward strand.
ATCATGTTTATTGCAATACGGTTATTCATGTAAGTTAGAGAATAATTGTTGTTCTGTTTACATGAATAAAACCTTCTATGGTCATACACCCAATGAAAATGGTTTGTTGGATCTCGATCGTGGTGATACACATTTTCATAATATTGAAGCCAAAAGATGCAAAGTTAATAATGATAGTGCAACTTATTTGTGGCACTGCCGTTTAGGTCATATTGGTGTAAAGCGCATGAAGAAAATCCATGTTGATGGGCTTTTGGAATCACTTGATTATGAATCAGTTGATGCTTGCGAACCATGCCTCATGGGCAAGATGACTAAGATTCTGTTCTCCGGAACAATGGAGCGAGCAACAAATTTGTTGGAAATCATACATACTGATGTATGTGGTCCGATGAATATTGAAGCTTGTGGCAGGTATCATTATTTTCTGATCTTCACAGATGATTTGAGCAGATATGAGTATATCTACTTGATGAAACACAAATCTGAAACATTTAAAAAGTTCAAAGAATTTTAGAGTGAAGTGGAGAATCATCGTAACAAAAATAAAAGTTTCTACGATATGATCACAGAAGTAAAATATTTGAGTTACGAGTTTGGCCTTCAGTTAAAACAATGTGAAATAGTTTCACTACTCACGCCACCTGGAACACCACAGTGTAATGGTGTGTCCGAACGTTGTAATCGTACTTTATTAGATATGGTGCGACCTATGATGTCTCTTACCGATTTACCACTATCGTTTTGGGGTTATGCATTAGAGACAGCTACATTCACATTAAATAGGGCACCATCTAAATCCGTTGAGACGACACCGTATGAACTATGGTTTGGCAAGAAACCTAAGATGTCGTTTCTTAAAGTTTGAGGTTGCAATGCTTATGTGAAAAAGTTTCAACCTGATCAGCTCAGACCCAAATCGAAGAAGTGCGTCTTCATAGGATACCCAAAAGAAAATGTTGGGTACACCTTCTATCACAGATCCGAAGGCAAGATATTCATTGCTGAGAATGGATCCTTTCTAGAGAAGGAGTTTCTCTCGAAAGAAGTGAGTGGGAGGAAAGTAGAACTTGATGAGGTAACTGTATCTGCTCCCTTATTGGAAAGTAGTTCATCACAGAAATCTGTTCCCGTGACTACTACACCAATTAGCAAGGAAGCTAATGATGATGATCATGTAACTTCAGATCAAGTTACCACCGAACCTCGTAGGTAAACCAGAGTGATCCGCACCAGAGTGGTATGGTAATCCTGTTCTGGAGGTCATGTTACTTGACCATGATGAACCTACGAACTATGAGGAAGCGACGATGAGCCCAGATTCCATGAAATGGCTTGAGGCCATGAAATCTGAGATGAGATCCATGTATGAGAACAAAGTATGGACTTTGATTGACTTTCTCAATGATCGGCGAGCCATTGAGATTAAATGGATCTTCAAGAGGAAGACGGACGATGATAGTAGTGTTACTATTTACAAAGCTAGAATTGTCGCAAAAAGGTTTTCGACAAGTTCAAGGTCTTGACTACGATGAGAGTTTCTCACTCGTATCTATGCTCAAGTCTGTCCGAATCATGTTAGCAATCGCCGCATTTTATGAAATCTGGCAAATGGATAAACAAAACTGCATTCCTTAATGGATTTATTTAAGAAGAGTTGTATATGATGTGACCAGAAGGTTTTGTCAATCCTAAAGGTGCTAACAAAGTATGCAAGCTCCAGCGATCCATCTATGGACTGGTGCAAGCATCTCGGAGTTGGAATATACGCTTTGATAAGTTGATCAAAGCATATAGTTTTATACAGACTTGCGGTGAAGCCTGTATTTACAAGAAAGTGAGTGGGAGCACTACAACATTTCTGATAAGTATATGTGAATGACATATTGTTGATCGGAGATAATGTAGAATTATTCTGCAAAGCATAAAGGAATGTTTGAAAGTAGTTTTTCAATGAAAGACCTCGGTGAAACTGCTTACATATTGAGCATCAAGATCTATAGAGATAGATCAAGACGCTTGATAAGTTTTCAATGAGTACATACCTTGACAAGATTTTGAAGTAGTTCAAAATGGAACAGTCAAAGAAAGAGTTCTTGCCTGTGTTACAAGGTGTGAAACCGAGTAAGACTCAAAGCCCGACCACGGCAGAACATAGAAAGAGAATGAAAGTCATTCCCTATGCCTTGGCCATAGGTTCTATAAAATATGCCATGCTATGTAGCAGATCTATTGTATACCCCACACTGATTTTGGCAAGGGAGTACAATAGTGATCTAGGAGTATATCACTGGATAGCGGTCAAAATTGTCCTTAGTGAAATAAGGATATGTTTCTCGATTATGAAAGTGACAAAAAGGTTCGTCGTAAAAGGTTACGTCGATGCAAATTTTGACACTGATCCAGATGACTCTAAGTCTCAATCTGGATACATATTGAAAGTGGGAGCAATTAGCTAGAGTAGCTCCGTGTAGAGCATTGTTGACATAGAAATTTGCAAAATACATACGGATCTGAATGTTGTAGACCCGTTAACTAAACTTCTCTCACAATCAAAACATGATCACAGCTTACTACTCTTTGGGTGTTAATCACATAGAGATGTGAACTAGATTATTGACTCTAGTAAACCCTTTGGGTGTTGGTCACATGACGATGTGAACTATGGGTGTTAATCACATGGTGATGTGAACTATTGATGTTAAATCACATGGCGATGTGATCTAGATTATTGACTCTAGTGCAAGTGGGAGACTGAAGGAAATATGCCCTAGAGGCAATAATAAAGTTATTATTTATTTCCTTATTTCATGATAAATGTTTATTATTCATGCTAGAATTGTATTAACCGGAAACATAATACATGTGTGAATACATAGACAAACATAGTGTCACTAGTATGCCTCTACTTGACTAGCTCGTTGATCAAAGATGGTTAAGTTTCCTAACCATAGACATTAGTTGTCATTTGATTAACGGGACCACATCATTAGGAGAATGATGTGATTGACTTGACCCATTGCGTTAGCTTAGCACTTGATCATTTAGTTAGTTGCTACTGCTTTCTTCATGACTTATACATGTTCCTATGACTATGAGATTATGCAACTCCCGTTTATTGGAGAAACACTTTGTGTGCCACCAAACATCACAACGTAACTGGGTGATTATAAAGGTGCTCTACAGGTGTCTCCGAAGGTACTTGTTGTATTGGCGTATTTTGAGATTAGGATTTGTCACTCCGATTGTCGGAGAGGTATCTCTGGGCCCACTCAGTAATGCACATCACTATAAGCCTTGCAAGCATTGCAAATAATGAGTTAGTTGTGGGATGATGTATTACAGAACGAGTAAAGAGACTTGCCGGTAACGAGATTGAACTAGGTATTGAGATACCGACGATCGAATCTCGGGCAAGTAACATACTGATGACAAAGGGAACAACGTATGTTGTTATGCGGTCTGACCGATAAAGATCTTCATAGAATATGTAGGAGCCAATATGGGCATCTAGGTCCCGCTATTGGTTACTGACTAGAGAGGTGTCTCGGTCATGTCTACATAGTTCTCGAACCCGCAGGGTCTACACGCTTAACGTTCCTTGACGATATAGTACTATGAGTTATGTATGTTGGTGACCGAATGTTGTTCGGAGTTCCGGATAAGATCACGGACATGACGAGGAACTCCGGAATGGTCCGGAGTTAAAGATTGATATATGGGATAATAGTGTTTGGACTCCGGAAGGGTTCCGGAATTCACCAGAAGGGGTTCCGGATGTTTCCCGAAATGTTTGGGTACGAGAACACTTTATTTGTTCCAAGGGGGAAAGCCCACAAGGTTTTTGGAAAGCGCAAAAGGAAGTTTTGCGGAGTCCAGGGGCCAGACGCTAGGGTCCCTGGCGTCTGGGTCCAGACGCCGGGAACCCTGGCGTCTGGCCCTGGAGTCCGAGAAGGACTCTTGCCTTTCGGGTGAAACCGACTTTGTGGAGGCTTTTACTCCAAGTTTCGACCCCAAGGCTCAACATATAAATAGAGGGGTAGGGCTAGCACCCAAGACAGATCAAGAAACACCAAGCCGTGTGCCAGCTACCCCGTCCCCTCTAGCTTATCCTTTGTCATAGTTTTCGTAGTGCTTAGGCGAAGCCCTGCGGAGATTGTTCTTCACCAACACCGTCACCACGCCGTCGTGCTGCCGGAACTCATATACTACTTCGCCCCTCTTGCTGGATCGAGAAGGAGAGGACGTCATCGAGCTGAACGTGTGCTGAACACGGAGGTGCCGTACGTTCGGTACTTGATCGGGACGAATCGTGAAGGTGTACGACTACATCAACCGCGTTGATAAACGCTTTCGCTTACGGTCTACGAGGGTATGTAGACAACACTCTCCCCTCTCGTTGCTATGCATCACCATGATCCTGCGTGTGCGTAGGAATTTTTTTGAAATTACTACGTTCCCCAACTAACTGATATGCTCAAAATGAATCCTTATGCTAAGTATATGAAAGAAATTGTTACAAATAAAAGAAAGATATCGGAAGCTGAAATTTCCACCATGCTTGCTAATTATACTTTTAAGGGTGGAATACCAAAGAAGTTAGGAGATCCAGGAGTACCCACTATACCATGCTCCATTGAAAGAAACTATGTTAAAACTGCTTTATGTGATCTTGGAGCCGGTGTTAGTGTTATGCCTCTCTCTTTATATCATAGACTTGACTTGAATAAGTTGACACCTACTGAAATATCTTTTTCAAATGGATGATAAATCAACTGCTACACCTATCGGTATTTGTGAGGATGCGCCTGTTGTGGTTGCAAATGTTACTATTTTAACGGACTTTGTTATTCTTGATATTCCCGAGGACGATAGTTTGTCTATTATTCTTGGAAGACCCTTTTTGAATACTGCAGGGGCTGTTATTGATTGCAACAAAGGCAATGTCACTTTTCATGTTAATGGTAATGAGCATAGGGTACACTTTCCGAGGAAACAACCTCAAGTCCACATTATCAATTCTATTGGAAAAATTCCATCAATTATCCTTGGAGGCTTTGAATTTCCTCTACCTACTGTCAAGAAGAAATATGATATTCTTATTGTTGGGGATGTGCATATCCCCGTTGAGGTAACATAGTGTTATTCGAAATTTCTCTGGTTCCATGTTATTCGAAATGAGTTTGTTAACAAGACTTGATCAACCTTGTTAGTGGATTCCTTTTGATGAGCATGATATGGATGAAGCTAGAAAGCACAACCTTCTGTACCCTCCTTTTACTTTCTGTTATTTATATTAAATAAAGCAAAAATAGTAATTTCTGTCTATTTTCTCATTTATCCGTGCAATATAAAAAATACCCCGAAAATAGAAGTTCTCCAAATGCCCTGAAATTTAAATATGATTTTTTCTGTAATATTTGAGAATATTTGGCACTGAGAACACATCAGGGGAGCTAGCACCTGGCCACGAGGGCCCAGGGCGCGCCCACCCCCTGGGCGCGCCCCTGCCTCATGGGCCCATAGTGGCTCCCCTCCACTTATTCCTGCACCCACACACTCCTTCTTCCTCCCACAAACACCATTAACCAGCTCAAGCACGAATTACTAGCATACACTTTCCTGTTCTATGTTACTTTGCTATATTTGCTAGTAAATGCTTAATTGGACGCGGAAACTGTGGAAACCTGAGTGCCCCTGATATTGTTATTTTGTGCCATGCCTTATTTCGTGATGATACATTCAGCATGGGTGCTATTATTGCAAAGCGGTTAAATCTTAACCGTACTAAGGGCCCCGTCTTTGGAGGCATCTTCGCCTCGCGCCTACCTGCACATTTTAGCCTACCTATTAGGCATTATGAGAAGGAAGAAAAATTGTTGCCTCCTGTTTATTTAGATTATAAGAGTATGGTAGCACATGATTTTATTGTTAAGAATAGGGAAAAGGCGCTTAAGTACAAATTAACATTTGGTAAAGATCATCATGAGATTATTACCTTGCCTGCTCCTTCCTTGTTTGATTTATTTGCAGGCAAGTGCCTTGTTCCATTGGAGACCATTCATGCCTACCAGAACCCTACAGCAGCTATAGAGCCAGAGCCGGAATCACAATTTGATCCTCCATGACAGTCTGATTATCAGTGGGACCCAGAGGTGATTGCCAACCAGTGGCAATCCGAGGCTTCTTCGCAGTACGACCCCAGTTACAACTTTGGATATCCGCCAGGCCAGCCGTGGCAATAGACCAACTTAGGCCAAAAGCCTAAGCTTGGGGAGTACGTATTTCCCACCGACATTACATTTATGTTCACACACTCATTGCTAGATGTCGGTGCTCATACTTTTTCACTGTAATATCCATGCTTGTTTATTTCCTTTTTATGCTTTCTTCTTGTGTGCTTGATAAACCTTAAGAAAAACAAAAAAAATAGTTGTAGCTTTTAGCTAGTTTACTTTCCATGCTTGTAGTAGTAATTAAAAAGAAAACCCAAAAATATTTCCTATTCTTCTTTTGCTTGTTGGGAGCCTTCCCATGTAAATAGTTTCATTTCTTTCCTTTCCTTTGGGGGTCGATAGGAGAAGACCATAATTAAATTGTTAAAGTGGCTCTTATATGCATTGTTGTTGATCTGACAAAAGAGCCCATATTGCCTTGTCTTCTCCTGTTTATTGAATGCTTGCAGATTCCAGCTTAGTCCAATGCACGTGCACTATTATCAGTATTCACATTGTTCGATCGTGCAAGTGAAAGGCAATTATGACGATATATGATGGACTGATTGAGATGGGAGAAGCTGGTATGAACTCAACCTCTCTTGTTTTTGTAAATATGATTAGTTCATCATTCCTGATTCAGCCTATTATGAATAAACATGTTTGCAATGATAATTAGAGATCATAGTTTCTTATGCCATGCTTAATTAGCTAGGAGCTTATAATGATTTACCTTGCGTGCCAACATGTTATTAAAATGGTTGTGATGTGGTATGATAGGGTGGTATCCTCTTTTGAATGATTTAAGTGACTTGACTTGGCACATGTTCACACATGTAGTTGAAACAAAATCAACATAGCCTTCACGATATTTATGTTCATGGTGGATTATACCCTACTCATGCTTGCTGTCGATGTCAAAACCGGCGGATCTCGGGTAGGGTGTCCCGAACTGTACATCTAAGGCGGATGGTAACAGGAGGCAGGGGACACAATGTTTACCCAGGTTCGGGCCCTCTTGATGGAGGTAATACCGTACGTCCTGCTTGATTGTTCTTGATGATATGAGTATTACAAGAGTTGATCTACCACGAGATCGTAGAGGCTAAACCCTAGAAGCTAGCCTATGGTATGATTCTATGTTGTCCTACGGACTAAAACCCTCCGGTTTATATAGACATTAGAGGGGGCTAGGGTTACACAAGGTCAGTTACAAGGGAGGAGATATACATATCCGTATTGCCTAGCTTGCCTTCCACGCCAAGGAGAGTCCCATCCGGACACGAGACGAAGTCTTCAATCTTGTATCTTCATAGTCCAACAGTCCGGCCAAAGGATATAGTCCGGCTATCCGGAGACCCCCTAATCCAGGACTCCCTCAGTAGCCCCTGAACCAGGCTTCAATGACGATGATTCCGGCGCGCAGTATTGTCTTCGGCATTGCAAGGCGGGTTCCTCCTCCGAATACTCCATGGAAGAGCTTGAACACAAGGATAGTGTCCGGCCCTGCAAAACAAGTTCCACACACCACCGTAGAGAGAATAATACTTCCACAAATCTAATCCGCTGACACGTCTTGACAACATGACATCACGCCATGACCCGGTCATTATTCGAACCGTTTTTCTCAACCAGCACTGCACATAACGCGAGGCGGTTTTCTTGATACGTCTTGTCAAAGCAGAGATCGTATTCCCCTTATCACGGGATTCTCATCAATACGGACGTGGGTAACCCAACCGTGCCTGTTGGTATGACTCCTAGATCTTAGGTAAGTCCCAAACGGCCACAAGGAGGACGCTTGATATTCACCTTCTTTATAAAGGGGATGAGGCTTTTTCTTTTTTCCCTCCCGTGCTCAATCGAATCCTTCCCCCGCCTCGAGTTCTAACACCCAAAGCTCAGGTTAGGCGATTCGGACCTTCAACTATGTCCTGATCCAACCTTCAAGTTCGGTGGATGCCTTCCTCTATCACAGAGGAGGACATCAAGAAGTTGAGAGAGGCCAGATATCTGACCGCTGAAATTTCGCATAGGCTGCCTGCCCGAGGGCAGGTCATCCCTACTCCCGAACCCACCGAGAGTGTCATGTTCATCTCCCACTTCCTCCGAGGACTAGGCCTCGCTCTGGATCCCTTCATTAGGGGTCTTATGTTCTATTATGGGCTGGATTTCCATGATCTGGCCCCGGATTCCCTTCTTCACATCTCGTCATTTATTGTCGTATGTGAGGCCTTCCTCCGCATTACCCCTCACTTTGGCTTGTGGCTCAAGACCTTCGATGTGAAGCCGAAGATGATCGAGGGGCGGCACGCAAAGTGCGGAGGTGCCTTAATAAGCAAAATCGCTGATGCTCCATGGCCAAAGGGTTCCTTCCCAGAGGTGTTCAGATTGTGGCAGCGGGAATGGTTTTACATCATAGCTCCCCGAAGTGCCAAGTGGGTAGCCGCCCCCACCTTTTACTCGGGCCCCCCATCGCAACTGATGCCATGGATCAGCAGGGGGCTGAGCTAGGGCCCAGCAAAGGACGTGCCAATACTGCAGAGCCGTATCCGAGATCTCTTTGAGAGAGATTTTAGTCTGGTTATGGTAATGCAAGTTATGCTAGTTCGTCGAGTCCAGCCTTGCAAATGCCGGCCCTCCGTATGTGGGAATTCAACCCGGAAGGACCACGAGCTATTCAGCATTTCCTCGGCATGACGCTCAAAGAGATGTACAAATCGTTCTTAGGACCCCAAATAGAGTGTCCGGACACCACCGAGGACATGTGTTTGAGCTGCAACTGCCCTGCTGCCTAAGTAAGTAATCCCATGGCCGAACCCGCTGTCCTTTTATTTATCATGGCATCATTCTAAAAAGTCGCTCTTTGACCAGGACTGGATAACAAAGGCGAAGATGATCAGGTGTTCGGCCCCCTTCCTGAGGGCTTGGACAATCCGGTGCTGGACAAGATGCTCGAGCCGGCGCCTTATCTAGTGCCCTCAAAGGAAGATGAAGGGGGGAATAGAGAGGGCGAAAGCGGGCCTCACTCGCTACTTATTCCAACCGGGGGAATGAGCGCCTCCGCGAGGGAGGATAACCAAGGGGAAGAATCTGACATTCTCTCTCCCCGGGGAAGGAAGAGGACTACCTCTGAAGATCCGGAAACTAAGGTTTCCAAATGGGAGAAGAAATCTTCGTCAGAGGGTCCTGCCTCGGAGGGTATTCTTGCCGCACAATGTCTGCGCGGGGATCAGCCCTCTACCGAGCTGTAAGTAATCGAAAAGTACTCAATAGTGAAAATATCCTACCTTACTTCCAAAGACAATAACCGATGCTTATAAATTGTAGTCTGGATCGTAGCCCTTCTCGACAGAGTTCATCTTCGGGGGATCTCCTTCCGGAGATGATGGAGAGCGAAACTCCTCCCCCTGACACCCCGTCTCATGAAGCGGGCGACCTTGAAGTGTCGTCGCGAAGGGTATCTCCGGATCCGCCAAGGCCAGAGGATAACCCTTTGGCTACCTGGAATCCCCAGTATCTGGCTCCTAAGGAGAGCGGCAGCAAGGGTCTAGAACCGTACAATATGCGATCGGACGCGCTGAAGGATCTTCTAGGGAAAGCGGCCGTCTCGGAAGTGCATCATACACTAATGGGTACGGTAATTGAAAGGATTTCATCCACTGAAAGCGGTTTGCACGAAGCCTTTATGAGTGTGCTGAAGGGCTTTGAGGTACGTGAAATAGTGTATGTTTTTGATAGTACCGCACATGTTAGGTGTGCCCTATGCAGATAGTAGCCCCTGAGACTCTGGTTGTCGTCAAGAACGGCGGCAACCCGAGGATCATATTCCCAGGTAATAACCCGACTGCCTTTATGTGCAGGTGGCTGAGGCAACGGTGGCTAGACGAACTGATGGGTTTACCGAGCTAAGGCGGCAACTTGATGCGGCCGATGCCGATATGGTGCTTGTCAACCAGCGGCTTGACGAGGCACAGGGTGAGTGATTTCTCTGGTGATCGTCACACAATAAGAGGAGCATGATGCCAGTATCTTTAATATGTTGTGACTGCAGATGGAGCTGCCACCGTGGAGACCCTTCGGGCGGAGCTTGCCCGAGCCAAGGAGCAAGCAAGGAGTAGCAATGCGGTCGCTCTAAAGGCGGCCGAAGAGTTGAGGGCCGAATAGGCCGCGCATTGCGAGAGCAAGGAAAGAATAGCCAAAATGGCTGTAGAGTTAAAAGATGCCGCTGACCGTTACCAACTTCTTGAAGAAGAAAACCGGGCGAAGGCGACGGACCTAGAGAAGGCCCTAGTGGCTGCCAAGGAAGCCCGCTCCAAAATTAGAGCGACGAAGGAGGAGCTGAATCAAGCTGCATATATCGTGTCTGGGAAGCCCTTCTTGTTGCGGACTAAGTTCGGAGATCCGAAGTATGCTCCTCTGGACCGACTATGGAGTTTTGCGGACGCCTACGTGGATTTGGCTGCAAGTGCTGCTGATGTGGCCGAGTAATTCAAGGATCAGAAAGATCCCGAAGTGGAAAAGCTGTTCTGGTCACAGTTTCACGCTCCAGGCCGTCCGCTGCTGTTGAGTGAGCGAATGGCCGAGTGGGCCGAGATCCATAGGTTGTCCGGACTTGCCATGAGGTCCGTTGTGGATCACCTGTGGCCGGGAGGGCCAAGGCCGAATAGCTACTTTAGTTTAGTGCAACAATTCATTGGTGTTGTGCCACGCATCGATGCTGTAAAGAGATCGGCGTGCATAGAGGGTGCGCGGATGGCCTTTGCCCGTGTCAAGACATACTGGGCGGAGATGGAGGCCACCACTGTTGTGACACAGGGTTCGGCCGTAGGCCGAGTGGCTGCCGAGCACTACTTTGAAGAAGTTCTTGAAGGCGCTCGTTCGATAGAGGCTCAGTGCTCGAAGAATATTATGTTCTAGTGACATGTATTCCCATTGTAAAAACAATGTTTTATTGAATTATCAAGGCTGTATTTATACTTTTGCCCGAAAGTACTATGATGCCTCATGTGCGGCCGTTTATGTATATATGTATATAACCTGAAAGTTTGCAGTCGTCGGCTTCCGCCCCCACGCATATAATGCGGGGGTGTTTGCAGAAAACGCATATCCACACTTGATCCAACGTCTTGGTCCGTTAAGGAGGTGATAGCGCAGCGAACGAGGCAATCGGACTATATTGCTTTAACACTTTCACTTAGCCATAAGAGTTTGACGGTGGGGCTACTATATAGCCCGTGGTACTTCTGCGCTCGCCCATATATGGGGCGCGTGCATACCTGACCGGGAAACGGCCCTTCGTTAATGCGGAGGAATCCCGAAGATTCCGCTGAGTCATCGAGTGGTTGACCAGTCTCTCGCTATATCATGACAATCAGTTTTCGGCTTTCTCTACTGAGGTGCTCATCCGGATGAACCAGGCACAATCGCAGTAGTTCTCCCAGTGCTACCTTAGCCGATATAACGGAACGTAAGGTACCAAAACGTGGGAGCCGGGAAAACCCAATATTTGACCAAAGACATGATTCGGAGCTGATGCATATAGGGCCAAACTCGCGACGCCGAACACTCCCTAAGGTGTTCGGTCTTTATAATATATACCGGGCTAAATAATGCCCTTAATAATAAACCTCATGTGTCCAGGTACGTGCAATATCCTGACGTGGCCACATGCCAATAACGCCAGCATCCTTCTCGGTTGTGTGGAGTATTCGGAGGATGTGAGCAACAAGAGACAGTAAAAAAGGTTTACGCAGGGTCTTAATCTAAAAAGAAACCTTTGGGCGGGTCCCTGCTGCACGTCTGTGCCTATGTCTCCGTTGTGCCGTGTCCTGGACGGGTGTAGCATGATTGTCATCTGTAAAAGGAAAGAACTTAGGTGAAAGTTGCCGTGCCAAAAAGAATTGGTTATTATCAATGAACTATCAAATTTCAAGAGGAGTCAGCTTGAGCCGGGCTGGCCTTGATTACACGTGGGAAGCCTCGTCTAGGAGGGTTTGATCATCAAACCGATCTCATGTATATGTAATGGAACGCCGGACTCGTCTAACCGTGTCCGTGGTCTTGATGACCTGCCATTTTTTCTGGTTGGTGAGGCCGTCTAGTTCGCGGCTGTTAGAGCCGCTGCATTCTCTTCCGTACGTAGAAAACATCCGGTATTTCTGCTAACTATGATGATGCCACGTGGACCGGGCATCTTGAGCTTGAGAAAAGCATAATGCAGTATTGCGTTAAAACGAGCGAAAGCCGTTCTTCCGAGTAGTGCTTGATAACCACTTCGGAATGGAGCGACGTGGAAAGTTAACCTTTCGCTTCGGAAGTTATCGGGAGAACCAAATACCACCTCTAGCAGTAGAGAGCCCGTACAGCAGGCCTCTTGGCCTGGTATTACTCCCTTGAAGGTAGCATTACTGTGGCTTATTTGTGTCGGGTCTATCCCCATTTTGCGGACTGTGTCTTGATATATCAGATTTAGATCACTGCCGCCGTCCATGAGGACTCGTGTGAAATGGTACCCGTTTATTATTGGGTCTAACACCAAGGCCGCCAATTCTTCATGCCGGATATTTGTCACGTGATCCCTACGATCAAAAGTGATCGGGCAGGCCAACCAGGGGTTGAACCTAGGGTGACGGGCTCTATGCCGTGTGTGTCTCGGAGTGCATGCTTGCTTCTCCTCTTCGTCACATGGATCACGTTTACTGTTTTAACTTCTGGTGGGAACTTTTTCTGTCCTCCGGTGCTTTGCTGGTGAGGTTCATCCTCGTCTTTGCTTGGTGTCTCTTCCCCTTTGTGTTCGGCATTTAGCTTACCGGCTTGCTTGAAGACCCAACATTCTTTGTGGGTATGATTTGCAGGTTTGTCGGGGGTGCCGTGAATCTGACAGAGCTTGTCAAGAATTTTGTTTAGGCCAGATTGTCCTTCTCTGCTGCCTTTGAAAGGCTTTTTCCGCTGACGTGGTCGAGAGCCCCTGAATCCGGCGTTTACCGCCATGTTATCTAGGCTACCTTCTTTATTTCGATGCTTGTTTTTGTTGCGCCGTGGTTTTCCATTCCATCCCTGACTTCGGATGTGCTTGGGTCGCTGGTGCTGCTACGGGCCAACCAGCTGTCCTCGCCCGCACAAAAGCGGGTCATGAGGCTTGTTAGGGCTCCCATTGTTCTCGGTTTTTCTTGACCGAGGTGTCTGGCGAGCCATTCGTCTCGGACGCTGTGTTTAAAAGCCGCTAAGGCTTCGGCGTCCGGATAGTTGATGATTTGGTTCTTCTTGGTGAGGAACCTGTTCCAAAGCTTTCGGGCGGACTCTCCGGACTATTGGATTATATGACTTAAATCATCTGCATCCGGAGGTCGGACATAAGTCCCTTGAAAATTAGCCCGAAAAGCGTCCTTGACCTCCTCCCAACTTCCAATTGAGTTTTCAGGGAGGCTTTTCAGCTAGTGCTGAGCTGGCCCTTTAAGCTTGAGGGGCAAGTATTTAATGGCATGGAGATCGTCTCTGCGAGCCATATGAATATGGAGGATAAAGTCCTCGATCCGGACTCCAGGGTCTGTGGTCCCGTCGTACGCCTCTATGTTCACCGATTTGAATCCTTCTGGGAATTCGTGATCCAGCACCTCATTAGTGAAACATAAGGGGTGTGCGGCACCCCTGTATTTGGATGTGCCATGGTGTTCGGATGGTTGTAGTATTCGGTTTTGGTTTTGTACCGGAGCGCGCTTCCTAGATCCATAGACGGATCTGGTCGCGCCGGATTTTTGGCGCAAGTTCTCATATAGATCATGTGTTGACTTATGCGCGACTTCGTTAGCCGCTCTATCATGTTCACAAGGTGGTGGATCCGGCCGGTTGGCTGTATCATTCTTCGGCTGTGTGGGCTCTAAGGCCTCATCATAGACTTCCGGTAATAGCTTGCGCTTTGGATAGCTATTTGTGTGGTAACTTCCACCATAATTTGTTTCCTTGTCGAGCACTTTGTTCCACCTGCTGTTGAGCGTATCTTGTGCGGCCTTAAGCCTTTGCTTCTGTTTCTTCAGGCTCCTCGCTGTGGCAATAAGCCTTATGTGGAGGTTCTCTTGCTCTAAGTGCGTTTCCGGGATGATGTGTGCATCTTCGTCCGGACTGTTTTCCTCCCTCGACGGGGTTTGATGAGGTTTATCCTTGGCGTCGCCGTGTTTGGACGTCGTATTCGTACTAAGTTCGCAGTTTGCATCTTGATCGTGCTCTGCCACCGGGGTGGTGCAGTCGTCGTTTCTTCTAGAGTTGACTGGACTGTTATTGCCGTTTTTGCTATGGCGGTACTTAGAGCGGCGCCGCTGACGTTGGTGCTTGGGTTGCTTGGAGGGGGCATCCTCCGCTGTCTCTTCGCCATTGCCCTCTTTGGGTGTATCCACCATGTATATGTCATGTGATGAAGTGGTGGTCCGGCGCCCTATGGGCGGTGGTTCTTGTTCATCTCCTGCATCGTCGTCCATACCGTCGATGTCTTCAGAGTTGAAGTCGAGCATGTCGGTTAAGTCGTCGACAGTGGCTACTAAGTGGGTGGTGGGTGGGCAGCGAAATTCTTCGTCGTCCGCATCCCAATCTAGCCGGACATAGTTCGGCCAAGGTTCTCCTGACAGGGAGAGAGACCTTAATGAATTTAGCACATCTACTAAAGGTGAGTGCTGAAAGATATCCACGGAGGTGAACTCGCAGGCGGCTCAGAGCCCGTGGCCAGAGAAGAATCCAGTGGTTCGGCGACGCGGCTCTCGTAAGGGGTAAAGTCAGTATCTGGCTCTATCGCCACTGAGAGTGCAGCCTCCATGGCGGGGTCTATCCCTCTGCTCTCGGATGGCGCAATTTCCTCCGGATTGATGGTCGGAGTAGTTGCAGATGCGATCTCCCGAACATTGTCCGATGGCAGAGTAACATCATGCTCGTCGCGACTGTGCGGTGCATCCGACATGGGCTCGAATCCGTCAAAGATCAAGTCCCCGCGAATGTCGGCCATGTAGTTCAGGTTTCCAAATCTGACCTGATGGCCAGGGGTGTAGCTCTCGATCTGCTCCAGATGGCTAAGCGAATTGGCCCGCAGTGCGAAGCCGCCGAGATCTGTCCGGGGAGGAAAACCTCACCCTGGACCGCATCGTTGCCGATGATCGAAGGAGCCATCGAGCCTTATGGTGACGGCATAGTGGAACTCTCAGTGAAAGCAACAATGTCGGTGTCAAAACCAGCGGATCTCGGGTAGGGGGTCCCGAACTGTGCGTCTAAGGCGGATGGTAACAGGAGGTAGGGGACACGATGTTTATCCAGGTTCGGGCCCTCATGATGGTGGTAATACCCTACGTCCTGCTTGATTGTTCTTGATGATATGAGTATTACAAGAGTTGATCTACCACGAGATCGTAGAGGCTAAACCCTAGAAGCTAGCCTATGGTATGATTGTATGTTGTCCTAGGGACTAAAACCCTCCAGTTTATATAGACACCGGAGGGGGCTAGGGTTACACAAGGTCGGTTACAAGGGAGGATATATACATATCCGTATTGCCTAGCTTGCCTTCCACGCCAAGGAGAGTCCCATCCAGACACGAGACGAAGTCTTCAATCTTGTATCTTCATAGTTCAATAGTCCGGGCAAAGGATATAGTCCGGCTATCAGGAGACCCCCCCTAATCTAGGACTCCCTCACTTGCACTCAATGTTCATTGACTTTAATGCATGTTCATGGCTGTTGTCGCTCTCTAGCTGGTCGCTTCCCAGTCTTTTGCTAGCCTTCACTTGTACTAAGCGGAAATACTGCTTGTGCATCCAATTCCTTAAACCCCAAAGTTATGCCATATGAGTCCACTATACCTTCCTATATACGGTATCTACCTGCCGTTCCAAGTAAATTTGTACCCGCCAAACTCTAAACCTTCAAATAAATATCATGTTTTGTATGCTCGAATAGCTCATGTATCAACTAGGGTTGTCCGTATCTTCCATGTTAGGCAGGTTATTCTCAAGAGGAGTGGACTCCGCTCCTCACTCACGAGAAAATGGCTGGTCACCGGGATGCCCAGTCCCATGCTTTATGCAATCAAATCAAAATAATTGCAAACAAAACTCCCCCTGGAACTGTTGTTAGTTGGAGGCACTCGTTGTTTCGAGCAAGCCATGGATTGATGCTTGTTGGTGGAGGGGGAGAATAAACTTTACCATTCTGTTTGGGAACCACCTATAATGTGTGTAGCATGGAAGATATCGCCATCTCTTGGTTGTTATGTTGACAATGAAAGTATACCTCTCAAAATATTATTCATCTCTATTTTAAAATCGAGCTCTGGCACCTCTACAAATCCCTGCTTCCCTCTGCGAAGGGCCTATCTATTTACTTTTATGTTGAGTCATCACCTTCTTATTAAAAAGCACCCGCTGGAGAGCACCTCTGTCATTTGCATTCATTACTGATTAGTTTACATTGAGTATGACTTGACTGGATCTCTTTTACCATGAATTACAATGTCTAGTCAGTCCTTGATCTTTAAAGGTGCTCTGCATTTATATTTTGCGGTCTCAGAAAGGGCTAGCGAGATACCATCTGGTTATATCATATTATGATTGTTTTGAGAAAGTGTTGTCATCCGAGATTTATTATTATTGCTCGCTAGTTGATTATGCCATTGATATGAGTAAACATGAGACCTAAGCGTTATTGTGAATATGGTTAGTTCATAATCTTTGCTGAAAACTTGAATGCTGGCTTTACATATCTACAACAACAAGAGCAAACAGAGTTTGTAAAAGTTTTTCTTTATCACTTTCAGTTTACCAACTGAATTGATTGAGGACAAGCAAAGGTTTAAGCTTGGGGGAGTTGATACATCTCCGTCGTATCTACTTTTCCAAACACTTTTGCCCTTGTTTTGGACTCTAACTTGCATGATTTGAATGGAACTAACCCGGACTGACGCTGTTTTCAGTAGAATTGCCATGGTGTTATTTATGTGCAGAAACAAAAGTTCTCGGAATGACCTGAAACTCCACGCAGATTATTTTTGGAAATAATAAAAAATACTGGCAAAGAATCAAGGCCAGGGGCCCACACCCTAGCCACGAGGGTGGGGGCGCGCCTGCCCCCTGGGCGCGCCCCCTGCCTCATGGCCCCCCTGGAGCCGCCTCCAACTCTATATATTCACTTTCAGGGAGAAAAAAATCAAGGAGAAAGATTCATCGCTTTTTATGATACGGAGCCGCCGCCAAGCCCTAAACTCTCTCGGGAGGGCTGATCTGGAGTCCGTTCGGGGCTCCAGAGAGGGGAATCCGTCGCCATCGTCATCATCAACCATCCTCCATCACCAATTTCATGATGCTCTCCGCCGTGCGTGAGTAATTCCATCGTAGGTTTGCTGGATGGTGATGGGTTGGATGAGATTTATCATGTAATCGAGTTAGTTTTGTTAGGGTTTGATCCCTAGTGTCCACTATATTCTGAGATTGATGTTGCTATGACTTTGCTATGCTTAATGCTTGTCACTAGGGCCCGAGTGCCATGATTTCAGATCTGAACCTATTATGTTTTCATCAATATATGATAGTTCTTGATCCTATCTTGCAAGTCTATAGTCACCTACTATGTGTTATGATTCGGCAACCCCGAAGTGACAATAATCAGGACCACTCCCGGTGATGACCGTAGTTTGAGGAGTTCACATATTCACTATGTGTTAATGCTTTGGTCTGGTACTCTATTAAAAGGAGGCCTTAATATCCCTAAGTTTCCGCTAGGACCCCGCTGCCACAGGAGGGTAGGACAAAAGATGTCATGCAAGTTCTTTTCCATAAGCACGTATGACTATATTCGGAATACATGCCTACATTACATTGATGAATGGGAGCTAGTTATGTGTCAGCCTAGGTTATGACTGTTACATGATGAACCACATCCGGCATAATTATCTATCACTGATCCATTGCCTACGAGCTTTCCATATATTGTTCTCCGCTTATTTACTTTTGCTATCATTACCTTTTGCTACCGTTACCACTACTATCATATTACTTTGCTACTAAATACTTTGCTACAGATATTAAGTTTCCAGGTGTGGTTGAATTGACAACTCAGCTGCTAATACTTGAGAATATTCTTTGGCTCCCCTTGTGTCGAATCAATAAATTTGGGTTGAATACTCTACCCTCGAAAACGGTTGCGTTCCCCTATACTTGTGGGTTATCAGGGGTATGAACCATAGAGAAGTTGGAATACAGTAGGTTTAACACCAATATAAATAAAGAATGAGTTCATTACAGTACCTTGAAGTGGTGGTTTTTTTTCTTATACTAACAGAGCTCATGAGATTTTCTGTTGAGTTTTGTGTTGTGAAGTTTTCAAGTTTTGGGTAAAGATTTGATGAATTTTGGAATAAGGAGTGGCAAGAGCCTAAGCTTGGGGATGCCCAAGGCACCCCAAGGTAAAATTCAAGGACAACCAAAAGCCTAAGCTTGGGGATGCCCCGGAAGGCATCCCCTCTTTCGTCTTCTTCTATCGGTGACTTTACTTAAGGCTATATTTTTATTCACCACATGATATGTGTTTTGCTTGGAGCGTCTTGTATGATTTGAGTCTTTGCTTTTTAGTTTACCACAATCATCCTTGCTGTACACACCTTTTGGGAGATACACACATGAATCGGAATTTATTAGAATACTCTATGTGCTTCACTTATATCTTTTGAGTTAGATAATTTTGCTCTAGTGCTTCACTTATATCTTTTTAGAGCACGGGGGTGGTTTTATTTTATAGAAATTATTGATCTCTCATGCTTCACTTATATTATTTTGAGAGTCTTATAAAACAGCATGGTAATTTTCTTTGGCTATAAAATTAGTCTTAATATGATAGGCATCCAAGATGGGTATAATAAAAACTATCATAAAAAGATCGTTGAATACTATGAGAAGTTTGATACTTGATGATTGTTTTGAGATATGAAGATGGTGATATTAGAGTCATGCTAGTTGAGTAGTTGTAAATTTGAGAAATACTTCTGTTAAAGTTTGTGATTCCCGTAGCATGCACGTATGTGAACCGTTATGTGACGAAGTCGGAGCATGATTTATTTATTGATTGTCTTCCTTATGAGTGGCGGTCGGGGACGAGCGATGGTCTTTTCCTACCAATCTATCCCCCTAGGAGCATGCGCGTAGTACTTTGTTTCGATAACTAATAGATTTTTGCAATAAGTATGTGAGTTCTTATGACTAATGTTGAGTCCATGGATTATACGCACTCTCATCCTTCCACCATTGCTAGCCTCTCTAGTACCGCGCAACTTTCACCGGTACCGTACACCCACCTTATACCTTCCTCAAAACAGCCACCATACCTACCTATTATAGCATTTCCATAGCCATTTCGAGATATATTGCCATGCAACTTACCACTGTTCCGTTTATTATGACACGCTTCATCATTGTCATATTGCTTTGCATGATCATGTAGTTGACATGGTATTTGTGGCAAAGCCACCCTTCGTAATTCATTCATACATGTCACTCTTGATTCATTGCACATCCCGGTACACCGCCGGAGGCATTCACATAGAGTCATATTCTGTTCTAGTATCGAGTTGTAATTTTTGAGTTGTAAGTAAATAAAAGTGTGATGATCATCATTATTAGAGCATTGTCCAAGTGAGGAAAGGATGATGGAGACTATGATTCCCCCACAAGTCGGGATGAGACTCCGGACGAAAATAAAAAAAGAAAAAAGGGGAAAGGCATAAGAAAGAGAAGGCCCCCAAAAAAGAGAAAAAAAGAGAAGGGACAATGCTACTATCCTTTTACCACACTTGTGCTTCAAAGTAGCACCATGATCTTCATGATAGAGAGTCTCCTATGTTGTCACTTTCATATACTAGTGGGAATTTTACATTATAGAACTTGTCTTGTATATTCCCATGATGGGCTTCCTCAAAATTCCCTAGGTCTTCGTGAGCAAGCGAGTTGGATGCACACCCACTTAGTTTCTTTTTGAGCTTTCATACACTTATAGCTCTAGTGCATCCGTTGCATGGCAATCCCTACTCACTCACATTGATATCTATTGATGGGCATCTCCATAGCCCGTTGATACGCCTAGTTGATGTGAGACTATCATCTCCTTTTGTCTTCTCCACAACCACCATTCTATTCCACCTATAGTGTTATATCCATGGCTCACGCTCATGTATTGCGTGAAGATTGAAAAAGTTTGAGAACACCAAAAGTATGAAACAATTGCTTGGCTTGGCTTTACCTTTTTATATTATTTTTGGGACTAACCTACTAACCAAAGGGCTAGTGCAAATTCCTGTTTTTTTGCCTATTTCAGTGTTTCGCAGAAAACGAATATCAAACGGAATCCAAACGGAATGAAACCTTCGGGAGAGTTATTTTTGGAACAACGTGATCCAAGAGACTTGGAGTGGGCGTCAAGAAAGAAGCGAGGAGGCCACGAGGCAGGGAGGCGCGCCCCCACCCTCGTGGCTCCACCGACATACTTCTTCCTCCTATATATACCCATATACACCGAAAACATCCAGGAGCACCACGAAACCCTATTTCCACCGCCGCAACCTTCTGTACCCGCGAGATCCCATCTTGAGGCCTTTTCCGGCGCTTTGCCGGAGGGGGAATCGATCATGGAGGGCTTCTACATCAACGCCATAGCCTCTCTGATGATGTGTGAGTAATTTACCACAGACCTTCGGGTCCATAGTTATTAGCTAGATGGCTTCTTCTCTCTCTTTGGATCTCAATACAAAGTTCTACTCAATTCTCTTAGAGATCTATTCGATGTAATTCTTTTTACGGTGTGTTTGTCGAGATCTGATGAATTGTGGGTTTATGATCAAGATTATCTATGAACAATATTTCTGCATGACTTAAATATATTTGCAAGTCTCTTCGAATTATCAGTTTGGTTTGGCCTACTAGATTGATCTTTCTTGCAATGGGAGAAGTGCTTAGCTTTGGGTTCAATCTTGCGGTGTCCTTTCCCAGTGACAACAGGGGCAGCAAGGCACGTATTGTATTGTTTCCATCGAGGATAAAAAGATGGGGTTTATATCATATTGCTTGAGTTTATCCCTCTACATCATGTCATATTGCCTAATGCGTTACTCTGTTCTTATGAACTTAATACTCTAGATGCATGCTGGATAGCGGTCGATGTGTGGAGTAATAGTAGTAGATGCAGAATCATTTCGGTTTACTTGTCGCAGACGTGATCCCTATATACATGATCATGCCTAAATATTCTCATAATTATTTGCTTTTCTATCAATTGCTCGTCGGTAATTTGTTCACCCACCGTAGAATTTGCTATCTTGAGAGAAGTCACTAGTGAAACCTATGGCCCCCGGGTCTATCTTCCATCATATTATTTTCATATCAATTTGCTATTTCTATTACCGTTTATTTTGCAATCTTTACTTTCCAATCTATATCATAAAAATACCAAAAATATTTATCTTATTATATCTATCAGATCTCACTTTCGTAAGTGACCGTGAAGGGATTGACAACCCCTTTATCGCATTGGTTGCGAGGTTCTTGTTTGTTTGTGCAGGTACTAGGTGACTTGTGTGTTACCTCCTACTGGATTAATACCTTAGTTCTCAAAAACTGAGGGAAATACTTACGCTACTTTGTTGCATCACCCTTTCTTCTTCAAGGGAAAACCAACGCATGCTCAAGAGGTAGCAGAATACATAGACAAACAGAGTGTCCCTAGTATGCCTCTACTTGACTAGCTCGTTAATCAAAGATGGTTAAGTTTCCTAGCGATGGACATGTGTTCTCATTTGATGAACGGGATCACATCATTAGAGAATGATGTGATGGACTAGACCCATCCGTTAGCTTAGCACTATGATCGTTTAGTTTATTGCTATTGCTTTCTTCATGACTTATACATGTTCCTATGACTATGAGAACACCGAAGGTACACTTAGTGTGCTATCAAACGTCACAATGTAACTGGGTGATTATAAAGATGCTCTACAGGTGTCTCCGGTGGTGTTTGTTGAGTTGGCATAGATCGAGATTAGGATTTGTCACTCCGATTGTCGGAGAGGTATCTATGGGCCCTCTCGGTAATGCACATCACTATAAGCCTTGCAAGCAATGTGACTAATGATTTAGTTGCGTGATGATGCATTATGAAACGAGTAAAGAGATGTGTCGATGACGAGATTGAACTAGGTATGATGATACCGACGATTGAATCTCGGGCAAGTAACATACCGATGACAAAGGGAACAACGTATGTTGTTATGCGGTTTGACCGATAAAGATATTCGTAGAATATGTAGGGACCAATATGAGCATCCAGGTTCCGCTATTGGTTATTGACCAGAGATGTGTCTCGGTCATGTCTACATAGTTCTCGAACCCGTAGGGTCCGCACGCATAACGTTCGATGATGATTCGTATTATGAGTTATGTGATTTGATGTACCGAAGGTTGTTCAGAGTCCCGGATGAAATCATGGACATGATGAGGAGTCTCAAAATGGTTGAGACATAAAGATTGATATATTGGACCATGTTATTCGGACACCGAAAGTGTTCCGGATGGTTTCGGATAAAACCGGAGTGCCGGAGGGGTTACCGGAACCCCCCGGGGAAGTAATGGGCCTTAGTGGGCCTTAGGGGTGTTTTATGCGAGATAAATATTAAATTTATCTGCGTTAAGCGTTTTTGGGTGCGGGCGTGCCAGTATACAACTGTATACAAATTAAAGTATTGCAAATACATGAAACGGGCATATGGATCATCCATAAGTTATATATTTCCATTTGTCATGTACTTTTTGTACGCGCCTGAATATGCATATGACGGAGACGATTGTCAAAGGTTCCTGATTCCTAGAATCTCGAAAGGATTCTAGTTAATTACATCGGTGGATTCATACGCACAGAATACCTCCGATTAAGCCGCCCAAATGGTCATCTTTATATCTTCACAGAGTATCAGTGTAAATAAACCGATCAAGCACATGCGAGAGACACATATTTTAACGTGGAAAACCCAAATTGGGTAAAAAACCACGGTGGCACAGAGGCCAAATCCATTATGTGAAATGTTTACATGTGAGGTGGGTACAACAAATCTTCTACTCAAGATAAGCTTTTCTATAAATGCTTGAGACAAAAACTGCATTGCTAATGATGTAGTCATGACACTGTCATCAATGAAGGAATATTCAGCTTCAGTTCTCCATGAGCCATCGATTGGAAAATATGAAGTCTCAAGTCAGTGCTCTGCCTTGTCAATCACGGACAGAATATATCTTGCCTCGTCGGTAAGGAGGTGTATGGGGATTCGCGCCTCATCGGTTGCGGAAGAGGATAAATTGGCTGAGACTAAATGATGAACTATTGTATGATATGAGTCATGGCTGTATAGATTGTCAATGCCGGCCTCTTACTCATTCCTGTGTAGATGGCCATATGGGTATTATTATGAGATAAGGAGAAAATACTCATGGCATGCCGTAAGAATCTTCTTTATAAAGACTTGGAAAACTTGACGTGCATGTGTGCTAAATGTGCTGATCACGACGTCAGACTTTGAGTGTGTGTAGGCATGTGGCTGTCCCTCAGAGAATGACAATTGTGTGAAATTTTGTAGATCACCACGAATAAAAAACTGCAAGTAATTGACACATCTGCGACGACGATTGGAACGCCTGGTAGAGCCGCGAGACGCCATGAATCTTCTTCTGTTTTTTATATTGGGTCATCAGTCATCACACACCAGCGGCGACGATTGGAACGCCAGGTAGAGCCGCGAGATGTTATAAATCTCTTTATTTAGATCGGATCAACGCTTATCTGCGGCGTGATGTTGAGGCAAGAGATGTCATCACTCACTTTTTCCATATCGGATAAACATACATCCGCGGTGACGATTAGATCGCCATGTAGAGCCGCAATGCCATATCTTTCCTTTTATATATCGGATCAATACACATCCACGACGACGAATAGATCGCCATGTAGAGCCGCTAGATGTCATCACTCTCTTTTTTTTACATAGGATCAACACGCATTCGCGGTGACGGCTAGATCGCCATGCAGAGGCGCTAGATCGATGTCATCACCATCCTTTTTCACATCAAATCAACATACATCCACGGCGACGATTAGATCGCCATGTAGAGCCGCTAGATGTCATCACTCTCCTTTTTTACATCGGATCAACACACATCGGCAGCGACGATTGGATCGCCATGTAGAGCCACTAGATGTCACTAACCTGTAGCAGAGAGAACAAAAAAAAAAGAAATAACCACATGTTACCTTCATGCGATTTACTCACCAGGCAACGTCGTTGATCCAAGACTTGATGTTCTGAAGATTGAAACAACCGTGTATGTGGAGGAGTATATGGATATGGACTTGTACGTGTACCTGTGAAGGGTGAACGTGGTGTGACCGTGTGAGGAAAGGGAGTTTGATCCTGGTGATTCCAGCGTGGATGTTGTGAGAACTACACCATCGCGCTTGGCCGCGGCCAATCTAACTCTAACCCCTCTCGCTTGCAGCTCGCCAGACCCTTTTATATCAAAACTAGATGATACATCCTCGAGAAGACTCAGCCGTTGCTGGCCAACGGCATATCCACTAAATCTCCGGTGGGGACTCTTAAGTATCATGCATGCGTACTTATCCAGTTAACAAACTCCAAGCGTTCAAGTCAAATGCCAACGGCAGGGTCACGCGTTGCATGGATACTTATATCCAACTAAATGATAGACTTCAAGAAGTTTGAATTAGTCCGGCCAACGGGTCGAGGCTACACATGCATGTGTGCACCAAGTCCTGCACCTGTACGTGCCACTGAATAACTTGCCCATGCCAATCACTCAAGTCATGCATGTTTGTTCTTAACTTCTTATCATTCCTTTTACTTATGGGCACCACTTGTAATTGTTTTTCCCTTAAAGAAAGCTACCATATGTACGTGTGTCATCAGTGTCTAAAATCTCAAGCAAAAATATCTGTCTCGCCCATGCACACCCTTGTGTGATTCTTTTTCTTGTAACTTGGCAAAATAAGAACACCATTGTTATTTTTTTTATAGGCTTGCAGTTGTGATTTGAAATTTCTAAACTTGTACAATCATGAAAAATTATCATCGAACAAATGCCCCTCGCTAAGTAGAGTCCGAATGCGTAGCGATTCAGACTGTACTTAGCGGCACTGAAATGTACAATTTTCTTTTTGCTGCTTACATCATTGATTGATGCAACATAATCGCAGTCTCCTATTATATTGGAGGCTTGAATTTGATAGTAATACAAAAAGAACTGTTGAGCGGATCTTCGGCATTTTTACTTGCTCAAAAAATGTATATACTACCTCGTTCTTCTTGATAATTTGATAGTATTCCTTGTATTGCCGCCCGGTCAGGTTCTCGCTGTATACTTTAACCTGCCTCAATTACA
Source organism: Triticum aestivum (assembly GCF_018294505.1). Lineage (NCBI taxonomy): Eukaryota > Viridiplantae > Streptophyta > Magnoliopsida > Poales > Poaceae > Triticum > Triticum aestivum. Next base: position 78,268,904 of record NC_057800.1, read on the forward strand.
GACATTATTTTGCACCAAAATATGCCCCTAATCTGGTGATTTAACTTCCTCGTCAAAGTGGTGCAGGCCTTAGTGTATGTCAATGCTATAAGATTGCCAAAATGTGATTCATATTTAAATATGTATGTTTGATGGAACCACATCGAACTAGATGACGTGTATGAGTGTTTCATCCCAGCTGAGTCGCCCCATTGTGGCCATGTCTCTGACCAAGTGGATGATATAGTTCATCTGTCAAACTCGTACTTCACAACGAAAATAGATGTCATGTATATGCGATGATAGAGAGTCGGGATCATTTGTAAACCAATATTCTTTTAGCAAAGCCGCAACGAAAACCATGCTGTGATATGAGGTAGAGATCCAATCTCATTTGCAAAACTGTATTTTTGGCAAAAGCCGCAACGAAAAAACATGTCATGTATATGCCAAGATAGAAAGTCAGTCTCATTAGCAAAATACCATATTTTGGCTAAAGCCACAACGAAAATCCATGTCGGGTATATGCCAAACTAGGGACTCAATCCCATTGCGACCATGATGGTGCCGGTCAATAGGATGACAAATCTGATTTCTGAATCGGTGGTAGTCGGTAAAAGCCACGACGAAAATCCATGTCGTGTATATGCCATATTGCGACCATGATGGTGCCAGCTAATAAGACAAATAAGTATGATATCTAAACTTGTAGTTCAATAGTTACAACGAAAATCCATGTCGTGTATATGTCATATTGCGACCATGATGGTGCCAGCCAATAAGACGATAAGTATGATATCTGAACATGTAGTTCAACAGAGTCACAACGAAAATCCATGTCGTGTATATGTCATATTGCGACCAGGATGGTGCTAGCCAATAGGACGATAAATCTGATATGGAACATGTAGTTCGATAGATTCACGACGAAAATCCATGTCGTGTATATGCCATATTGCGACCATGATGGTGCCAACCAATAGGACGATAAATCTGATATGGAACATGTAGTTCGATAGATTCACGACGAAAATCCGTGTCGTGTATATGCCATATTGCGACCATGATGGTGCCAGCCAATATGACGATAAGGGGAATATTATAGTTCTGTAGAGCAACATTTTTGTGACCATCTTACTTATATAGTGCCGACCAGAGCTTGAAAACATCAAGAAGTACTTCCATAATTTTTCTTGCGGTGAAAGAACATACCACACCTCAAGTGATTTATCAACTCCTTTGCGACAGTTACATGCTATAATGCCAAACATGTTTCTAGTATCATATATGTGTCAGTACCTTTTCTCGCGAGCCACAATGAAAGATCATGCTTCAGCTCAAGATGTTTTTATCAACTCTGTTGTGAATTTCTAGCTGCCATGATGACAACCTGCCTAGTTGGAGGGCTTCACATTATCACGGGAACCAAACAGCAAAGCTCCGCTATTCTCTAAAAAAGGGTCAAGCAAATACCAGGGTGGTACTTCTAGCAAGAATTCAGTAGACTCATACCATTTGCTTGTTTTTTTTTGCTGACTTCATAAATACTTGCCACTGTATGTAGCTATAGTTCTATGATTGATCGAAATATTTCCACGATAAAAAAAAATAACATTTGCTGTTATAGGTGGTGTAACATCACCGCTGACATAGCTTATGGTATAGACATCCAATGTTTGAATTTGCATGTTGCCCTACGAACATGTGATGACATTATTTCCAAGCTTTAACCCAAAGCTGTAAAAACATCAACGACCATGGAGCATTTTGGTACTTCCTGTTCTACGAATGTGCTCAAAAATCTGTACGCCACTTCTCTTCATTCCAATCTAGCATCCTAATATCCTAGAAGAAATGTAGCATCCTAATAACACAATGCTTTTTGGTGAATCTTGCTGTCCAGCTGTGGTGTGGGTGCTCTTATATGCATTGCATGCACGTCAAAAAGCATCGAGAACTGTCAAAGAGCTGACTTGTTTTGACAACTTATTTGCAACATGAATTGAGCAGAAAATTTTGACTGAATGATATGATGGTGGACTTTGGTGTAAATCTATTTAGTCTTAGAAAAATTTCACCTGAAAACATATAATAATCTACATTTGGCTGAGCACAGCCGCTTGGTGTGTTATTCATTGCTGCGTTGGGGGCATCAGTAAACTTCCCCATGCTTATAATAGGTTCACAATACTATGTAATCCTTGTGACATCAAGTCAGCATAATTCAAACCCACCAAACCTTTGTATCATGTGCTCCAAATCTGCAAACTGATGTAGTCAGATGGCCAATTTGCTACTTCAGCTAGCCTTTTGCGGGAACAATTTACCGCAGCGTCAAGCGCGCAAGAGAATAGACTAGAACTACTATATCAACCTCTCAAATAAGAGACTGCTGCCCCTACTTGATTCTTAAAGAGCACAATTCTCACATTAAACAAATTTTGAAGCACCACAAAAAATTGAGGCAATGTCATTTCTCTTGTAAGTTGTCATGTGTACAAGCAGATCTGCATATGTTGTGTGGCAATGATGTATTTCTAACTGACCCATGTGCCCTGTAAGGCATACGTGTGGTACCATCAAGGTGGCCCTACTTGATAGCACGAGTAACTTGTAAGGCATGTTTGCACACCTACCAATTATCTGTGTTAAATGGCAGCAAGGTGTCATATCCGGAAAGCATTGGCAACATGCGACCCCCTTGTTCTGATAGGCCCCAGCTTGAGTAGGACAACTTAAAAAAACAGCATACCAGTGACACCTAGGTGGCATTAGAAAGTGCCACGGTGCCACCATATGCATTCTAAACTGTCTGCCCCTTGACATGTCATGGTGAAAGGCTTTTTAACTGAGCTTTATTGAAAAAAAATACTAGAGAGAGAGCCTCACCATGTGTGTTTGAGAATCACCATGGCCTTTTGTCATGAGCAAGCTAAAACTTTATGGATGATTCTTGCGGTTCCTTTGATACAGAATATTCAGATTATGTATGCGCTCTACCTGTCTTGTGAAAGCATCTGGGAGGAATCAAATATTTTGGCATGTGTGCCTTACATCAGAAAAAACGAATGCCAATTCTGTCAGTTTCAGCTATTATTCAGCTTAAATATAATCTTTGGAATCACACCATACCATTCTGTTGGTCAGCTTGGTTGTGTAGATGTTTTTTTTAAACATGACAATAACATACACCTACTGCGGAGCAAAGGTATGTCCCTGATCACATTGTAAACAACTCGAGATGTGTCAACTTCAACTAGGAACCAACACGCATAGATGAGGTCAGATTTGACAATTCTCTTCCATATGATATACTGCCCTGCTTGTGTACCTGATATCTTGATAGTCTGGCATTCTTGATCAATGTAGAGAATGTGTGATTTCTTTTATGTAGCACTACAAGCTGTTGCTCATCTAGGGGGTCATTCAAGAGCTCAACTATGAAATCTTATGACCAATAAATAGCCTGTGATATACCTCAAAGAGCAGACACTGTCTATTGAAGACCATTGTACTTCATGCGGCACACAAACTGAGCTGGCAAAATTAAATTACGTATAGATAAGTTGGAACTGACAAGATTCTCATACAGTATTACCAAAACATGAGTTTCTGCGTGAAATCATGATGATGGCGAGTGTCTCTGCTATGCGAGCAAACCTGTGATAACATGGCTTTATTTGAGCACGCTGTCGGGTCACAAATAACATGAGTACATGACTATGGGAACTACCACGCTGTCATGGACCTTACATGAAAACATGCACCGGTGATTTTATATGAAATTATGTGACTCAAGCATTGTGACAACGATCCTGTTTTCCAAATGTCACCTAAAGGAATTACTAAGCAGCTCTGTGGATTCTATCAATGGAGCCCAAACATCTACACATTCTTCCTAAATGAGCATCAGTGCCCCTTAAAAGCTTCAACCTCAGTCTCCTTAAGAATTAGCCTGTAGAATTTCGTCAAGTCAAACATGACTATCTGTTTTGCTTGGCTACTTCTTCTAAATTACAAGAAAAAATTGTGCAAGAGATCTCAGTAAACTGGGAGTCCCAAAGGCCCCCTCTGATTTGTGCAAGAGAAATTGTGGATGCGAACTGCGCAGTCATGCCTCTACTGTTGTTTGCACTATTTTTTTTAAGAGATCTTCCCAAATGCCTAATCGAATGAAACTTTACATCTCCTGCAGTAATGTGTCTTCTTCACTTAAACAAGCTGAGATCAATCCTTTTTGGAGTTCACCTCTTAAATTTCGATTACGATGTTGTTAGCCCGTAGTGTCGGATGTAAACTCCTGTTCGTGTAGATTGCACCGCTCGTCGATCTGTCATTTGGCTCACACTGTAGCAAATCTGCACGTTTTCTGCCCCTTTTTATTAGTCATAATCCTTTTATGAAGGCACATGTTCCTGGCAATGACTAGACTCGAATGGTTCATGTGACTCTATTTCCCAAACAATGACCACGCAACTTGCACTCATACTGCCCTCAATTCAAGAGTCAGACCACTGAAAATATTGGTTACATACTGCTGAACTTATCCCTTTTTTTGTTGCTTCTGAATAAACACTAGTTTTCTGACTTAGTACAGGCTCTGAAACACTTTCAGTTGAAAAGGCGACGACTCGTCAACTGTTGCCAAAACCCAAGAATAGCAAAGCTGCTCTCCCTTGAAGTCAGAGAAAACTTTTTTTTTTGCCTCTGATATGAGTAAAACTGAGCCTATTTTCTAGCATGAATAATCTGAAATCACACACGTGTATGCTGCTTTCAGCCTCCTGTATGCTCATAGTCTTTTTTTTTATTCTGTATGCCCATAGTTGAGGAGACTAAAACAGTTAGTTACCAGATGAAGTCCCACTCCCAGGTGCTTTTGTTGAAGGAAATAAGGCTGCCCCTAGTCTAGATAAGAAACTAGCTCCTTAAATCATCAACACACATAACTAAAGTTTTTTTAATGTCGCTAGCAGAGCCACTCCTTGTGCAGAAAACTTCAGATGTCTATGACATCAGAATCACTCCTTGTGTAAAAAAACTTCAGATGTTTAACTATCTGACATTTCCTAGTTGTCTCATTTTCCTTGCGAATATTATTGTGTGGTAATAGTGAAGTCTCGTACAACATATAAATTCATTGCACAGTAGAGCAGTAATAAGAACCTGCAGTACAACAATACTTACTGAAAAACTTGCTTGACAGATAGAGTTATTTCTGAAAAGGGCGACACCGAGCTGACGGATACCCACTCATGTCGTCAAGGCTTATCGTACTTCAGAACTTACTAAAACTTCTGCCCCTACATCTGTCGCTGCTTAGTCTGTTCTGCAAACAACTGAAGATGGTGCAATGATACTTGAGTCGACCCTTATTTCTGCTCAAAACAAAAACAAACAGTCGTCTCTCCACGGACAAGTACTGGTGCAGAGGCGAATTTGACTCAGCTCGGTACTGAAGAATAAGCTTTTCAAATATTGGCCACTAGTAGATCGTGCATCCAGAGATTAGAGTGTAGAACACCACAATCTTTAAACTGTGTTTATGACACTGTTCATGCAGCGGTTGAAGGATAATATCTCCGATTGATTGATCTCTGAATACCATAAGTCAAAAACTAATTTTCACGCCATATTTTTGCATTATCTCTACTTCACTACCGCAAGGACTACCAGCTGGCCGATATGATAGAACATGCCCAAGTAGTACTTCGCTCAACAATTTAAATCTGGCCACATTGGCATCAAACATTCAGTGAACAAATGGTCAATTATAAATACTTCCATCTCTGGGCACACCTTGATCTTGAACCAGTTGGGATGCATACATGTTCAGTTGGAAAACATGGCACAAGATATCTTTCATGTCACTGATCCACCGCATCAATGGTTGGCCAACAAATACATATTTATGCCTTGTGATATAATACTTTCCGTACCAAAAATGCTCTTTTTACAAAGATTTGCAGGAGTATGACATCGATGACCATATAAGCGCAGCGAAGATGGGAGGAGACTCATGTCCCACTGGGCGTGCCATTTATTTTATGCGAGATAAATATTAAATTTATCTGCGTTAAGCGTTTTTGGGTGCGGGCGTGCCAGTATACAACTGTATACAAATTAAAGTATTGCAAATACATGAAACGGGCATATGGATCATCCATAAGTTATATATTTCCATTTGTCATGTACTTTTTGTACGCGCCTGAATATGCATATGACGGAGACGATTGTCAAAGGTTCCTGATTCCTAGAATCTCGAAAGGATTCTAGTTAATTACATCGGTGGATTCATACGCACAGAATACCTCCGATTAAGCTGCACAAATGGTCATCTTTATATCTTCACAGAGTATCAGTGTAAATAAACCGATCAAGCACATGCAAGAGACACATATTTTAACGTGGAAAACCCAAATTGGGTAAAAAACCACGGTGGCACAGAGGCCAAATCCATTATGTGAAATGTTTACATGTGAGGTGGGTACAACAAATCTTCTACTCAAGATAAGCTTTTCTATAAATGTTTGAGACAAAAACTGCATTGCTAATGATGTAGTCATGACACTGTCATCAATGAAGGAATATTCAGCTTCAGTTCTCCATGAGCCATCGATTGGAAAATATGAAGTCTCAAGTCAGTGCTCTGCCTTGTCAATCACGGACAGAATATATCTTGCCTCGTCGGTAAGGAGGTGTATGGGGATTCGCGCCTCATCGGTTGCGGAAGAGGATAAATTGGCTGAGACTAAATGATGAACTATTGTATGATATGAGTCATGGCTGTATAGATTGTCAATGCCGGCCTCTTACTCATTCCTGTGTAGATGGCCATATGGGTATTATTATGAGATAAGGAGAAAATACTCATGGCATGCCGTAAGAATCTTCTTTATAAAGACTTGGAAAACTTGACGTGCATGTGTGCTAAATGTGCTGATCACGACGTCAGACTTTGAGTGTGTGTAGGCATGTGGCTGTCCCTCAGAGAATGACAATTGTGTGAAATTTTGTAGATCACCACGATTAAACAACTGCAAGTAATTGACACATCTGCGACGACGATTGGAACGCCTGGTAGAGCCGCGAGACGCCATGAATCTTCTTCTGTTTTTTATATTGGGTCATCAGTCATCACACACCAGCGGCGACGATTGGAACGCCAGGTAGAGCCGCGAGATGTTATAAATCTCTTTATTTAGATCGGATCAACGCTTATCTGCGGCGTGATGTTGAGGCAAGAGATGTCATCACTCACTTTTTCCATATCGGATAAACATACATCCGCGGTGACGATTAGATCGCCATGTAGAGCCGCAATGCCATATCTTTCCTTTTATATATCGGATCAATACACATCCACGACGACGAATAGATCGCCATGTAGAGCCGCTAGATGTCATCACTCTCTTTTTTTTACATAGGATCAACACGCATTCGCGGTGACGGCTAGATCGCCATGCAGAGGCGCTAGATCGATGTCATCACCATCCTTTTTCACATCAAATCAACATACATCCACGGCGACGATTAGATCGCCATGTAGAGCCGCTAGATGTCATCACTCTCCTTTTTTACATCGGATCAGCACACATCGGCAGCGACGATTGGATCGCCATGTAGAGCCACTAGATGTCACTAACCTGTAGCAGAGAGAACAAAAAAGAAAAAGAAATAACCACATGTTACCTTCATGCGATTTACTCACCAGGCAACGTCGTTGATCCAAGACTTGATGTTCTGAAGATTGAAACAACCGTGTATGTGGAGGAGTATATGGATATGGACTTGTACGTGTACCTGTGAAGGGTGAACGTGGTGTGACCGTGTGAGGAAAGGGAGTTTGATCCTGGTGATTCCAGCGTGGATGTTGTGAGAACTACACCATCGCGCTTGGCCGCGGCCAATCTAACTCTAACCCCTCTCGCTTGCAGCTCGCCAGACCCTTTTATATCAAAACTAGATGATACATCCTCGAGAAGACTCAGCCGTTGCTGGCCAACGGCATATCCACTAAATCTCCGGTGGGGACTCTTAAGTATCATGCATGCGTACTTATCCAGTTAACAAACTCCAAGCGTTCAAGTCAAATGCCAACGGCAGGGTCACGCGTTGCATGGATACTTATATCCAACTAAATGATAGACTTCAAGAAGTTTGAATTAGTCCGGCCAACGGGTCGAGGCTACACATGCATGTGTGCACCAAGTCCTGCACCTGTACGTGCCACTGAATAACTTGCCCATGCCAATCACTCAAGTCATGCATGTTTGTTCTTAACTTCTTATCATTCCTTTTACTTATGGGCACCACTTGTAATTGTTTTTCCCTTAAAGAAAGCTACCATATGTACGTGTGTCATCAGTGTCTAAAATCTCAAGCAAAAATATCTGTCTCGCCCATGCACACCCTTGTGTGATTCTTTTTCTTGTAACTTGGCAAAATAAGAACACCATTGTTATTTTTTTTATAGGCTTGCAGTTGTGATTTGAAATTTCTAAACTTGTACAATCATGAAAAATTATCATCGAACAAGGGGAGAGAGAGGGCAGCAACCAGGAGGTGCCCCCCCCCCCAAGGTGTGTCCGAATAGGACTAGGGGAGGGGGGCGCGGCCCCCGCGGCCTCTCTTTCCCTCTCCCTCTCCCTGTCCTTCCTTCTTCTCCTACTTGGACTAGGAAGGGGGGGACCGATTCCTACTTGGAGTAGGATTCCCCCCCTTGGGCGCGCCCCTTGTGGCCGGCCGACCTCCTCCTCCCCTCCTTTATATACGGGGGAGGGGGCACCCCATAGACACATAAGTTGATCTTTAGCCGTGTGCGGTGCCCCCCTCCATAGTTTTACACCTCGGTCATATTGTTGTAGTGCTTAGGCGAAGCCCTACGACGGTAACTTCATCATCACCATCAACACGCCGTCGTGCTGACGATGCTCATTCTCAACCTCAGTTGGATCAAGAGTACGAGGGACGTCACTGAGCTGAACGTGTGCAGATCGGGGAGGTGCCGTGCGTTCGGTACTTGATCAGTTGGATCGCGAAGACGTTCGACTACATCAACCGCGTAACTAAACGCTTCCGCTTTCGGTCTACGAGGGTATGTATACACACTCTCCCCTCTCGTTGCTATGCATCTCCTGGATAGATCTTGGTGATCGTAGGATTTTTTTTGAAATACTGCGTTCCCCAATAGGGGGTCACTGACCGGTAACGAAATTTTGACCCAGACTGGCTCCTTAAATGCCTGGGCTGACTGGCACCCCTCATATCCAGCCTAAATATTAGGCGGATATGGGGATGCCCGGGCACGCCCGTCACATCGGACTCGACAACACGCCCCCACCGCAAATTGCACAAAATCCATCAAACCCTCCTCCTCCTCCCGCCGCTCTCCAACCTTTCCCGCGCCCGAGCCCTTGCCGTCCTCCTCCCTTGCTCCCATCCTCACCACCGCCGGAGATGTTGTCCAGCCCGTCCCCGGCCGCCTCGACGGAGACACGGTCTGCCTCATCCGTCGGCCTCCCTTCGTCGGCTCTGTCTTGCAAGGCGGAGAACGACCATAGAGAGTACGAGGCAGCGAGGGCGACAATGGATCATGCAGCCATGATGCAGGTGTAGGAGGCCACCCAAAACTTGGATGCAGGCGGAGCATGCAACCCAGATGCAGGCGTAGCGGGACGCATTCCGTCTGGAGCAGAACGCCTTCCACTCGGAGCAGGCGCCCAACCAGTGACCCGAAGCCATTCGTCACGCTCAGACATTAATTTCATTTTGACTTGTCAGGTTTGTTGAACTATGATTTCTTTGCTTTGTTTCGAACTGTTGAATTAAGACAATTTGTATTATATTATCGACGTGCATGAATTGCATGGATTTGATGATCGCCTTTTGATGTATGTGAATGAGCGACACATCATATGAGGGGCCGGGCGCTAGCCACGAACGCGCCCGAACACGCCGGCGGGCGATAGGGGGGCGGATTTGTTAAGTCCGACTGTAGATGCTCTAACTTAACACCCCATGTTCTCGTTCCCTCACGACTTTTCCTTAGCGCTAGGGCCGACCCTGGGTCATGGACAGAAGTGCGACCACCTATGTGCTATCTCAAAATAAAGGCTTGGTACATACACACACATAAATACATTACCAGAAGTATTGTTTGCTAGAAATACCACCAACATCAAGAAATTAGAATGGCTTTGCTAGTGGATACCTCCTATACTAACCAATCGACGATTTGTTGAAGTAGGATCAAGAGGTTTTTCATATCCTATATTATATCTAAAAGAGTCGTCTTCACTAATTTATTTATCTCAACATGCAACCAAGCCACCTTACCATATAATTATGAATGAGATAATACCCATCTCAACACACAATCATGCATGGGAAAAGACCTACCACAACATGCATGCATCGGAAAATCATTTCCATTCAACTATTCTACTTATATTCAGTAAATATTGTTACAACTATACATAATCAAATATAATAAGTCGTATGTATTTTAATTTTTGTTCTCATGTTATCAACCAAAATTTTCATCAACCAACCCCGCAGCAACGCGCATGGTATCCCCTAGTTTTATGATATGGCAGGTGGATCTAGCCCCCTCCCCACCACACACACCAACTATTTTTTTGTATAGTTATTTGCGTTTGACTACATGTATTTTCTATAATTATTATTTACATCGTATAATCACATATACACGGTGCATTAAGACTATATATTTGATAATGAAAAATAATAGATTTTTGATAATTATGCATTTAAAATGATTTTCGTTGGATGTAATACATACACAAGGAAGCACTTTCTTTACTATATTATAGATATTGTGCACACTATTCGCACTAGATCTCAATGTCCAGTACAAACGAATGGCCGTTTAACTCACTACAGAACTCGGAATGGTACAAAGCACTACAAACTTATAACTCGATGGTAGAAAAGATTGTGTTTTTATGGAGCGGGACGACATAAAGCTACCCCGTTTTGCTTGTGTTTTTTTTAGAGCAGAACTGGATTGTAGAGAGTGGGGCAATAATAAAAAGGCTCTTACATTAGTTACTACTACTATTCAAAGTTGAATTTGCTTATTCTTGTGTTCTCGATCTGTATTATAAAATTGATTCAAATAGTTTTACACTTAATTACTATTATCATCTATGTGTTGCATTATTTCCAGATCTCTGCAAAACTGCTACATAATTTTAAACAATCTTAAAAACTCACAACTTTTTTGAGGGGTTCTTAAAAACTCACCTTTTGTTTTTAGACAAACTTGAGAATTATTATTTTTGAGAATCATTTGAGAATGGAATTGCTTAAAAACTCACAATATTCCCCCGGTCGAAGCCCGATTCAGGCTTCACACCTGGGCCGAACTGGGTCCGGTCACGTTCCCCATCTCATGGCCCAGGTCAGCCCGGCGGAAGCCGAAACCCTAACAACGAACCCTGCGGGGGCGGTGGCTATATATAACCAGACCCTCGCACAACATAATCCCATCCATCGTGGGCGCACCGCCTCCTCACCGCCGCCGCAGCTTGCTCAATCCCCTCTTTGGCGTTCGTCGATCTTCTTTCGATTTCTTTCTCGCTGCGTAGTTTTTCTCGATTTGATTTATGTTTTTTCGGTTGTGCGGTTTTGCAAGGTCAGCTTCTTGTCTGGATCTCGTTACCCACGGTCCCAGCCAATCGGCAAATCGTCCTGCCATCTTGCTAGATCGAACACCAAGCCGGCTTTCAACTCACCTGGATCTGATTACTCAATGATTTTCCGGGCCCTTTCCGTCGGCACAGTGTGTAAATTTCTGCCAGTTCTATGTGTAAGAAAAGCAAACTCACTCTGTCCCAAAGCTTTTCCGTGTTTTGAGGCAATTTCTTCGTTTGCGAGATCGATTTAACCCGAACATCTCCTCCGCGAGGGAGGTGCTCTTGTGATCTCGTGGAGGTGTTTTGGAGACATTTCCTTCTCGACTGCAAGTAGTTTTAGTTATTTCGTTCGTTCGTGTGAAGAGGATTGGATTTGGTTGGCTGGTGATGATTCAGGTCCGAAAGGATCTTAGCGGATTTCGGTGAGGCGGATTCGTCCGCCGTTGATCGATTATGTTGTTACACACACTGAAGCCTTTACCTTTCCATCATCTTCTGTCGATTTTGTTGCTGTTTCCTCTTGTGTTCTTGTAATGCGATGATGATTCATATAGGTTTTTGGCAGTGGTGGCATCTGTCACCGTGAGCCTCCAAACCAAAAACGACTTCTCTTTCCACTGAGCATTGCCTAATTTTGCTGTTCTTTAGTTTTTTTCAATATATCATCTTGTCTCGGTGAAGATCTCAGACCAGGAAGTGCCGTATGACACTGTAAACAGCAGCTGCTTCTGTGCTGCTGCAAGTGTCCATCCCTGTTGCATAACCTCTGTGGTTTGCTCTGGTGTGGAATACCATTTGCACCGGCTTGATTCAGCTGTGTGCGTGATTTGAAATGGGTCTCTGAGGGACTTGGCTATGATGTTAGTTCTCTTGCAATTTTTTTGTTTTCTTGGGCCCGATGCCACGTCTCAGGTAGCCACAAGCCTTGACCGGAGATGCTACATTGCGCCAACAAAGATTTTCACATTTGATAGGAACCTGTGGCTGTGATTCAGTCGGTACACAGAGCCGTTTTTTGTGATTACACTTCTGCTTCATTGTAATATTTTTTGTAGTTTCTTGGGGAAATCAATGGCGATGATGATAGAACTAAGGCTTGTTTCTCAAAACATTCGCAGACGCCGCCTAAGAGCTTTCGCCTTGCCAGGCTTGAGAGCTAATGCTGCTAATTCCTTCCTTGGATGTCTGAGCCATGCTTATTTCCCAGTTTTTATCTTATTTTTGCCGCCTCTTAACTTTTCTCTCCTTTGACGTTTTTCATTCTCTTAGTAGATTGTAGGTAGGTTGTACGGTGCTAAAGCTGATTGAAAGATGGGTGCATTCAAGATTTAATTTAGTTGTGCCCATAGGTTCTGAAAACAGTCAGAAACAATTCAGATCTTCAGAATGTACAATCATCAAGGTTGTGATTCCTTTTGTTCCATACTGACATTGCTTGAAATACGAGGTTCATTTTATAAAAAATTAATATGAAGCTCTGATAAACCATGAAAGGAAAGAAACGATGAGGATATCATCTACTGAAGCAACATTTTTTTTGCCAATGCAGCATGAGGAGATCAGTTACTAACCCAGTGAACCATAATAACTTATTAAGCAAAAGACGATCAAATATTGAACAAAGTGGACTCACAACGCATAAGTGACTAACCCATCAAAACATCAAGCCTGGCATGTGTATTTTCAATGTATTGCGAAAATTCGAATCTGAGCCCGAGCTCATCTGCACCTGCGCTCACAAAAAAAATCAAAATAAATACTAGAAAAATTCAAAAATTCAAAACAAACGATTTGTCATTTTTGTTGAGAGCTGCACAGAAGTTCAAATGTTTTGAAAATTGGAGCGTACCTCATGCATCAAATTGTCTGCATCAAATTGTCTGCCACCTCATGCACAGATAAATTTTGACGACCAAATTAAATTCAAGGGGTAATCTTACTCAATAAAGTTCATATTCGACACTTTGGTCATGTCCCCAGTCCTGTCGAATTTAGAAGCTGAATAACCCAGACTGAGAAGAGCATAGCGCAGCTCTGATTTACGAGTATCAATTTTACCAATTCAGTCATGGTCAAAGCTCTGAAATATAATATAAGAATGTTCTTGACACTATATCAGTGTCAAAACCACTCATAATATGGGACGGAGGGAGTACTTCATTAGATCAAATGACTAATCCTGACAAATAAGTAAAGGAAACTTAAGCCATAGCCGTTCACCCTCTAACGCAAGTGTTGTTGCTTCTTTGACATCGTAAATTGGTTGAAGAACCTAATACAGCAGATTAAGTACATCAAGGAATGTTCTGAAGGACTCAAACAAACTGCTAGTGCATGCAATAATGTTTTGCAATTTGGTTCCAACAAAAAAGTATGCACCTGCACCTGTTTAGGATCTGAAGCATTATTTGGGAGCATGTTTTCATTCTCATATTTTCCGTCATCCAAAGCGAATGAACTGGACATACCATAAAGGGTGGTGTATTAATAAAACCTATCATGTTTATAACGGTAGAACCGAACCAAAACATGGAGGCATCTAAGCAACAGAATAAAATGTTAAACCTAACTACACACACTGATGCACTTGATTCAGAAACAAAGGTAACAAAATTAGGTGCACAAAAAATGATAGTTCGGTAGATGATATATCAACTAAACCTTTGGCAGGAGAAAAGGCTGCCTTTCCGGTTGTTTATTTATCCACTTAAATAAACACTCTGTTTCTTCCATCTTAAATCAAGCATCACTGCATGCCAATGCACACCACTGCTTGATGAACTAATAGATTAGCAGTACAACACTTCAGTTCAGTACATTATTTGGTTTGCAGAAATGGGAAGTAAAATAAATGAAAAGAGAGACTAATCTTTCATGTCAGAAGAACCTCCTGTATTTCTAGCTTTCAGGTTTGTAGTAACTAACAGGACAACTATGAACTGCAGATACACATCGATACTTCTCTAGGTTATCTCACCATAAAGCAACAGAATTGCAAGGATATCTCCTTTTAACATGCTTAGTTGTTTAGCTTCAGCAAACTGATGAATATTATGAGATTTCATGAGACGTATATAGTACAGACCGTGATGCCTCCTGGTGCGAGAGCCCTTCTATACCCCGATTATGTGATGCCTCTCAAAGAGAACGAAGGACCTGCAGCCTGCACACAGCCACACGTAAGATGGATCCCAGGGAACCAATCACGGACAACAACCTGCGAGAACAATAGGGTGAGACAGCATGTCAGACGGTCATGGAAGAAGCGACGCTGGCTGAGCGTAGTCAGAAGAGGCAGATTGAAGAGAGAGGAAAACACACAAAATGGATGAGTGCATCAGGGAAGACCAATGGATCAGAAAGTCACCTCATCCACCTTCAAACCTAGTAATGGCCATCACATCCAGGTTGTACCTGATAAGAGATTGACTGCACCCTTGCTGCACGGCCATTGCCGTCGGCCAGCACGAATTTGACAGGAGGCATGTTGACCTCGCCGTATATGTGCACCTCCTTTGTCCACCACTGTGTCGCCGTGTTGAGAGGGATGTCCGCCCACCCCCTTTGTTGCCGGGCTAGGAAGGGCAGAGGATCGTGTTAGCGAGCTGGATCCCGGACGCCATGGCATGTACGAGGGACAGGAGAATACATGGGATGGGGAGGATGGTCGACGGTAGAGGCGGAGGCAGGGTGGCGGCGCGAGCGACGGGAGGAAGTGAGAGAGAAGAGAGGGGGAGTTAGGGTTCTCACCAATCGGGAGCCCTCCAGTCCTCACCCTTGTCTGTCCCCTAGCCATCCAAGGCAAGCCACGCAAGGCCAACCAAGTGAAATCCTTGAACTACCCTCGACGACCACCGAAAATTACAGGCGATGGCACGCCTCCCGCGCTTAAAAGAACCAGCACTGGTCACGCTCACCTCCACTATCGTTGACAACAACGGCCCACCCCGACTGGGCCCCGCCTATCATGGAGTGAGGGTGACATAAAGGGGGTAAAACTTCAGGCACTATTCATTGATTGTCACATCAAGTTTGATCCGACGGCCAGGATCGCCTCATTAAGAAATTGCACGGCTGAAAGGATTTTGGACGCGCGATCGAATGGTCCAGAGTGTACATGCCCTGAGAAGGCTTCATACATGCTCAGAATGTAACAATGGGATTGAGTTGTTGCAGTTTGTAAGACTGTTTTCTCCATTGATGCTTGCAGATGGTAGTTGTTAGATCTTGGCTTGGAATCAAGGGAAGCAGGTGATGTCTACATCAGAACCATGTACTCCGATTTTGGGATGGAGGGTTAGTATAAAGTTGAGACGCTGATTTTGGGATGGAGGGAGTAATTGGTACGGTACCAAGTAGGGCATATTGGAAGTTGAAGATGAACAGAATCACTGAATGTTTTCTGTTTGGTGACTACCTATTTTTGGCTCATTAGCGCCGTGTTGGATACAACCGCTCTCACCGCCTCCTGCTATCACTTCGCCGGAAGTCACTCGTTGATGCACTCGCTGGTTGCAAATCTTGCTCGCCTTCCCTGGTAGAAAGTTTTGTTGTTGATTGTAGCGAAACAGAGACAACAGTTGCAACGAGAAAGCCTGTGGTTGTATCTTGCCGTTTTAGGTTGCAACATTTTGTGTCTAAAATGGATGTAGCAAAATTTATTGCCGGACCTAGCAAAATCTACTACAGTTGCAGCAAAAAAAGGTCAGCGCCATCGTTGTGGGTCGCAGATTAGAAAAATGAAAACGATTGAAGCCAAAAGCAACATTTTTTGTTGTACCAAATATGTGGCGCTCGTTGTAGCTTTCTGCTATGCGATTGCAGCAAACAAAGTTTGGCGTCTCTTCGCATCGGTGCCATGGTTGTAGCAAATCGCAACTTCCATTGTAGCTTTTCCCTATGTTGGTGCAGCAAAAACAGTGCCACCGTAGTCTGCCCTTCGCACCCGATCCATAGTTCTAGTATAACCTGATGCTCGTTGTAGCAGAGCACTGACGGGTTGCAGCGTTTGTGAAGGCTGGTTGCGGCTTTAGCTTGGTCTCGCGGAACAACCTACAGCAGGTTGCAACTCCCGCACCCCCGACGACACTATCAGAGAGGAGGGCGTGTGCGGGCAGCCATGGAGCATTAACGAAGGGAAAAGTGGAGGTCAGTGAGGATGAGTTCATGAAGGGAGCAATTGGGGAAGAACAGGTAAAAGAGAATGAGAGGACTAGGGAGAGAGGTAGAAGATAAAATTGCCAAGGAGACAAGGGAGAGACAGAGGATAAGGTTGGCTCACAGAAAAAAAACTGCCCGCAAGGGCCGCCTATTTGTTTCCATCCAGCTTTGTTTTCCTTTTTGTTTTCTAAGCCAAAACGAATATGTAGTACACCTTTTTACTCCCATGTTTGATTGGCTGCCGATGATGCATAAAAATGCATGTAATATCGGATTGTCTGATGACGATCATTTCTTAGTTGATAGTAGGAATTTATATACTCCCTCGGGTTGGTTGGTCATCAACAACAGGATTTGGACGGTTGATAGACTGCAACGTTGTGGATGGCCCAACTGCCACTTATGCCTGCAATGCAAGCAAGTACAGGAATCGGCGGCCCACCTCCATTTCCAATGCAGGTACATCGTAAGGGTTTGGGGCATGCTTAAGAGTTGGCTTGGGCTACACGATGTCCAACCAACGGATTGGATAGCAATGGTGTCAGTTAAGGTTTGGTGGAGACGTAATGCTACACATGATGCAATCGCGTCGACCACTTATCTCTTTGATGTTGCTTGTCTCTTGGGAAATTTGAAAGGAGCAAAACGCCCGGGTTTTTCGTAACAGCATGGTTTCGGTGGGAGTGTTGGTCGCCAAGATAAAGGATGAATGCTCACTTTGGAGCCTGGCGGGCGCAAAGCATTTGTGTAATATAATGCCGCGAGGGTAGCGTCTTGTAATTTGGTCTTGGGCCACGAACTCTAAATTCCTCTCTTAATGAAAATGACAAATCTTTTGCCTAGTTTCAAAAATAAAAATACTCTATCGGATGGAATCAGTTCAATTTCTTTCTATGAATTTTTTAACGCAGGACCTGAAAGGATCATGCCGCCGGAAACTGCCCATGCAAGCGATTAGGTGAAAGATGCAAGTATTCAATATTTAATGAAGTTTTGTCCATGATGGGGCCAACTGTCATGGATTAGTCACTACAGATATCCTAGCGTGAGGACTTAGTCATGAGGCCAACGAATCTACATAGTAGCTTGAGAGGGGTTGAGTGGGACGAGAGACGCGATCTTTTTATCCAGGTTCGGCCCTTCACGGCCGAGGTAAAAGCCTACATCCTGCTTCATTGATATTAATCATGGTGATGCTCACGATTATAAGGGTGCTCTTTCGCTACCTCTACCTCGAGAGCTATTGACTTGTTTGTCTTAACTTGTTTATCTGCCTAAAAACTTGTCAAACTTGTCCCTCTTGGGATGCCCTGCCCCTCCTTATATAAGTTGGAGGAGTGGGTTACATATGGAGTCCTAGTAGGATTAGGACTAGTCTATTACAAGTGGAATCCTAGTCTTGCTTCTTGCTTCCCTTGTAAGATAAATATTCTTTACGCCTTTCCTCTTAAGCCGGCCCACAATAACATGAGTCGGCCCTCCCCATGAGCCGCCTTCTGGGCCACTGGGTCTTGTCGCTCCTTTGACCCGCCTGCCGAGTCACCAATGAGTCACCAGGCCCGACCGGGTCATCAGTGAGTCGCCAATCTTAAGGCGGGTTACCGATGAAACGCCAAGTCCCAGCCGGGTCATATCTCTGGTCGGGTCATACCGCGGGGTATATCCCCGACACCATGTAGAATCATCTCTCGATTGTCCGGGTAGTGCTATCATCTCAAAGGATTCTCCTCCAAAAAATTCTTCATGAAATCTTTGATGAGAACCTGAAATATAAACTCACAAAGAGACAGCATAATGTGATGTCTTGAACAAATATATCTCAAGAAGAGACACCCTCCCCCCCCCCTGAAACCTGCAAGTCCTTAAGTCGTCACATACCAATCCATGAACATATTTCTGGAATGTAGAATTTGGTAGAGACTTGGTAAATAATCAGCAAGATTGTCGCGTGATTTAACTTGCAAGATGTTTATTTCCTGCTTTTCTGAAGATTGGGGGGGGGGGTGTTGGAAATATGCCCTAGAGGCAATAATAAAAGTATTATTATTATATTTCCTTGTTCATGATAATTGTCTTTTATTCATGCTATAACTGTATTATCCGGAAATCGTAATACACGTGTGAATACATAGACCACAATATGTCCCTAGTGAGCCTCTAGTTGACTAGCTCGTTGTGATCAACAGATAGTCATGGTTTCCTGGCTATGGGCATTGGATGTCGTTGATAACGGGATCACATCATTAGGAGAATGATGTGATGGACAAGACCCAATCCTAAGACTAGCACAAAAGATCGTGTAGTTCATTTGCTAGAGCTTTGCCAATGTCAAGTATCTCTTCCTTCGTCCATGAGAGCGTGTAACTCCTGGATACCGTAGGAGTGCTTTGGGTGTATCAAACGTCACAACGTAACTAGGTGACTATAAAGGTGCACTACAGGTATCTCCGAAAGTATCTATTGTTTTATGCGGATCGAGACTGGGATTTGTCACTCCGTGTAAACGGAGAGGTATCTCTGGGCCCACTCGGTAGGACATCATCATATGCGCAATGTGACCAAGGAGTTGATCACGGGATGATGTGTTACGGAACGAGTAAAGTGACTTGCCGGTAACGAGATTGAACAAGGTATTGGATACCGACGATCGAATCTCGGGCAAGTAACATACCGATAGACAAAGGGAATTGAATACGGGATTGATTAAGTCCTTGACATCATGGAACATGTGGGAGCCATCATGGGTATCTAGATCCCGCTGTTGGTTATTGACCGGAGAACGTCTCGGTCATGTCTACATGTCTCCCGAACCCGTAGGGTCTACACACTTAAGGTTCGATGACGCTAGGGTTATAAAGGAAGTTTGTATGTGGTTACCGAATGTTGTTCGGAGTCCCGGATGAGATCCCGGACGTCACAAGGAGTTCCGGAATGGTCCGGAGGTAAAGATTTATATATGGGAAGTCCTATTTTGGCCACCGGAAAATGTTTGGGATTTTTCGGTATTGTACCGAGAAGGTTCTAGAAGGTTCTGGAGTGGGGCCCACCTGCATGGGGGGACCCACATGGACGTGGGTAGTGGGGGCAAGGCCCCACACCCCTGGTCAAGGCGCACCAAGATCCCCCCTTAGAAGGAATAAGATCATATCCCGAAGGGATAAGATCAAAATCCCTAAAAAGGGGGGATAACAATCGGTGGGGAAGGAAATAATGAGATTTCTTTCCTCCCACCTTGGCCAACGCCCCAATGGACTTGGAGGGCAAGAAACCAGCCCCTCCACCTCATATACAGTGGGAGGCGCATGGGAGCTATACACGAAGTTCTGGCACAGCCCTACCTCTCTTCCTACTCCTCCTCTCCCATGGTGCTTGGCGAAGCCCTGCTGGATTGCCACGCTCCTCCACCACCACCACGCCGTTGTGCTGCTGTTGGATGGAGTCTTCCTCAACCTCTCCCTCTCTCCTTGCTGGATCAAGGCGTGGGAGACGTCACCGGGCTGTACGTGTGTTGAACGCGGAGGTGCCGTCCGTTCGGCACTAGGATCATCGGTGATTTGAATCACGACGAGTACGACTCCATCAACCCCGTTCACTTGAACGCTTCCGCTTAGCGATCTACAAGGGTATGTAGATGCACTCTCTTTCTACTCGTTGCTGGTCTCTCCATAGATAGATCTTGGTGACACGTAGGAAAATTTTGAATTTCTGCTACGTTCCCCAACAGTGGCATCATGAGCTAGGTCTATTGCGTAGATTCTTTGCACGAGTAGAACACAAAGTAGTTGTGGGCGTTGATGTTGTACAATATGCTTACCGTTACTAGTCCAATCTTGTTTCGACGGTATTGTGGGATGAAGCGGCCCGGACCGACCTTACACGTACTCTTACGTGAGACAGGTTCCACCGATTGACATGCACTTGGTGCATAAGGTGGCTAGTGGGTGCCAGTCTCTCCCACTTTAGTCGGAACGGATTCGATGAAAAGGGTCCTTATGAAGGGTAAATAGCAATTGGCATATCACGTTGTGGTCTTGCGTAGGTAAGAAACGTTCTTGCTAGAAACCCATAGCAGCCACGTAAAACATGCAAACAACAATTAGAGGACGTCTAACTTGTTTTTGCAGGGTATGCTATGTGATGTGATATGGCCAAAAGGATGTGATGAATGATATATGTGATGTATGAGATTGATCATGTTCTTGTAATAGGATTCACGACTTGCATGTCGATGAGTATGACAACCGGCAGGAGCCATAGGAGTTGTCTTTATTTTTTGTATGACCTGCGTGTCATTGAAGAACGCCATGTAAACTACTTTACTTTATTGCTAAACGCGTTAGTCATAGAAGTAGAAGTAGTCGTTGGCGTGACAACTTCATGAAGACACGATGATGGAGATCATGATGATGGAGATCATGGTGTCATGCCGGTGACATGATGATCATGGAGCCCCGAAGATGAAGATCAAAGGAGCTATATGATATTGGCCATATCATGTCACTACTCTATTTGATTGCATGTGATGTTTATCATGTTTATGCATCTTGTTTGCTTAGAACAACGGTAGTAAATAAGATGATCCCTTACAACAATTTCAAGAAGTGTTCTCCCCTAACTGTGCACCGTTGCTACAGTTCGTCGCTTCTAAGCACCACGTGATGATCGGGTGTGATGGATTCTTACGTTCACATACAACGGGTGTAAGACAGTTTTACACAGCGAAAACACTTAGGGTTAACTTGACGAGCCTAGCATGTACAGACATGGCCTCGGAACACGGAGACCGAAAGGTCGAGCATGAGTCGTATAGTAGATACGATCAACATGAAGATGTTCACCAATGATGACTAGTCCGTCTCACGTGATGATCGGACACGGCCTAGTTGACTCGGATCATGTAATCACTTAGATGACCAGAGGGATGTCTATCTGAGTGGGAGTTCATAAGATGAACTTAATTATCCTGAACATAGTCAAAAGACCTTTTGCAAATTATGTCGTAAGCTCGCGCTTTAGTTCCACTGTTTAGATATGTTCCTAGAGAAAATATAGTTGAAAGTTGATAATAGCGATTATGCGATCAGTAGAAAGCTTATGTCCTTAATGCACAGTTCAGTGTGCTGAACCCCAACGTTGTTTGTCGATGTTGCGAACATCGGACATACACGTTTTGATAACTACGTGATAGTTCAATTAAATGGTTTAAGTAGAGGCACCAAAGATGTTTTCGAAACGTCGTGGAACATATGAGATGTTTCGAGGGCTGAAATTGGGATTTCAGGCTCGTGCCCACGTCAAGAGGTATAAGACCTCCGACGATTTTCTTAGCCTGCAAACTAAGGGAGAAAAGCTCAATCGTTGAGCTTGTGCTCAGATTGTCTGAGCACAACAATCACTTGAATCGAGTGGGAGTTGATCCTCCAGATGAGATAGTGATGTTTCCCCAAAGTCATTGCCACCAAGCTGCTAGAGCTTCGTGATTAACTATAACATATCAGGGATAGATATGATGATCCTTGAAATATTCATGATGTTTGACACCGCGAAAGTAGAAATCAAGAAGGAGCATCAATTGTTGATGGTTGGTGAAACCACTAGTTTCAAGAAGGGCAAGGGAACAAAGGGATACTTCATGAAACGGCAATTCAGCTGCTGCTCTAGTGAAGAAACCCAAGGTTGAACCCAAACCCGAGACTAAGTGCTTCTGTAATAAGGGGAACAACCACTGGAGCAGCATTACCCTAGATACTTGGTAGATGAGAAGGCTGGCAAGGTCGATAGAAGTATATTGGATATACATTATGTTAATGTGTACTTTACTAGTACTCCTAGTAGCACGAGGGTATTGGATACCGGTTCGGTTGCTAAGTGTTAGTAACTCGAAATAAAAGCTACGGAATAAACGGAGACTAGCTAAAGGTGAGCTGACGATATATGTTGGAAGTGTTTCCAAGGTTGATATGATCAAGCATCGCACGCTCCCTCTACCACCGAGATTGGTGTTTGCGTTGAGCATAGACATGATTGGATTATGTCTATCGCAATACGGTTATTCATTTAAGGAGAATAATGGTTACTCTATTTTTGAATAATACCTTCAATGGTCTTGCACCTAAAGGAATGGTTTATTGAATCTCGGTCGTAGTGATACACATTTTCATGCCAAAAGATATAAGATAGTAATGATAGTACCACTTACTTGTGGCACTGCCATGTAAGTCATAATGGTATAAAACGCATGAAGAAGCTCCATGTTGATGGATCTTTGGACTCACTCGTTTTTGAAAAGTTTGAGACATGCGAACCATGTCTATTGGTGTATATGCATGAAGAAACTCCATGCAAATGGATCGTTCGGACTCACTTGATTTTGAATCACTTGAGATATGCAAAGCATACCACATGGGCAAGATGACTGAAAAGCCTCATTTTCAATAAGATGGAACAAGATAGCAACTTGTTGGAAGTAACACATTTTGATGTGTGCAGTCGAATGAGTGCTGAGGCATGCAGTGAATAT
Organism: Triticum aestivum; assembly: GCF_018294505.1. Classification (NCBI taxonomy): domain Eukaryota; kingdom Viridiplantae; phylum Streptophyta; class Magnoliopsida; order Poales; family Poaceae; genus Triticum; species Triticum aestivum. The sequence continues at coordinate 78,292,223 of NC_057800.1, forward strand.
CATTATGTTCTTACTTCACAGATGATTCGAGTAAATGTTGAGTATATTTACTTGATGAAACACAAGTCTGAATTATTGAATGGTTCAAGTAATTTCAGAGTGAAGTAGCAGATCATTGTGACAAGAGGATAAAATGTCTATGATATGATCATAGAGATGAATATCTGAGTTACGAGTTTTGTCACACAATTAAGACATTGTGGAAATTGTTTCACAATTAATACCGCCTGGAACACCATAATGTGATGGTGTGTCCGAACATCATAGTTGCACCCTATTGGATATGGTGCGTACCATGATGTCTCTTATCGAATTACCACTATCGTTCATGGGTTAGGCATTAGAGACAACCACATTCACTTTAAATAGGGCACCACGTAATTCCGATGAGATGACACCGTATGAATTATGGTTTAGAGAAACCTAAGTTGTCGTTTCTTAAAAGTTTGGGGCTGCGACGCTTATATGAAAAAGTTTCAGGTTGATAAGCTCGAACCCAAAGCGGATAAAATGCATCTTCATAGGAAACCCAAAACAGTTGGGTATACCTCCTAATTCAGATCCGAAAGCAATATGGATTGTTTCTAGAATCGGGTCCTTTCTCGAGGAAAAGTTTCTCTCGAAAGAATTGAGTAGGAGGATGGTGGAGACTTGATGAGGTTATTGAACCGTCTCTTCAACTAGTGTGTGACAGGGCACAGGGAGTTGTTCCTGTGGCACCTACACCAATTGAAGTGGAAGCTTATGATATTGATCATGAAACTTCAGATCAAGTCACTCCCAAACCTCGTAGGATGACAAGGATGCGTACTACTTCAGAGTGGTACGTAATCCTGTCTTGAAGGTCATGTTGCTAGACAACAATGAACCTACGAGCTATGGAGAAGCGATGGTGGGCACGGATTCCGATAAATGGCTTGAGGCCATAAAATCCGAGAGAGGATCCATGTATGAAAACAAAGTGTAGACTTTGGCAGAACGGCTCGATGGTTGTAAGGCTAATGAGTACAGATGGATTTTAAAAGGAAGACGGACAATGATGGTAAATGTCACCATTAAGAAAGCTCGACTTGTCGTTAAGATGTTTTCCGACAAGTTCAAGGAGTTGACTACGATGAGATTTTCTCACTCGTAGCGATGCTAAGAGTCTGTTGGAATTATATTAGCGATTACTGCATTATTTATGAAATCTTGCAGATAGGATGTCAAAACATTGTTTCCTCGACGATTTTAATGAGGAAAGGTTGTATGTGATACAACCGGAAGGTTTTGTCAATCCAGAAAGATGCTAATAAGTATGCAAAGCTCCAGCAATCCTTCTAAGGACTGGAGTGAGCATCTCGGAGTTGGAATGTATGCTTTGATCATGATCAAAAATTTTGGGTTTGTACAAAGTTTATGAGAAACTTGTATTTCCAAAGAAGTGAGTGGGATCACTATAGAATTTCTGATGAGTATATGTTGTTGACATATTGTTGATCAGAAATGACGTAGAATTTCTGGAAAGCATATAGGGTTATTTTGAAAGTGTTTTTCAATGGAAAGCCTGAATTAAGCTACTTGAACATTGAGCTTCAAGATCTATAAGGATAGATCAAAATGCTTAATAATACTTTCAAATGAGCACATACCTTGACATGATCTTGAAGGTGTTCAAGATGGACCAGTCAAAGAAGGAGTTCTTGCCTGAGTTGTAAGGTACGAAGTTAAGACTTAAAGCTCGACCACGGCAGAATAGAGAGAAAGGACGAAGGTCGTCCCCTATGCTTAAGACGTAGGCTCTTCAGTATGCTATGCTGTGTACCGCACCTGAAGTGTGCCTTGCCATGAGTCAGTCAAGGGGTACAAGAGTGATCCAAGAATGGCTCACAGGATAGCGGTCAAAGTTATCCTTAGTAACTAGTGGACTAAGGAATTTTCTCGATTATGGAGGTGGTAAAAGAGTTCGTCATAAAAGTTACGACGATGCAAGCTTGACACCTATCCGGATAGCTCTGAGTAGAGAGACCGGATACATATAATGGAGCAATAATTTAGAATAGCTCCAAGTAGAACAGTTGTTTGGAATAGCTCCAAATAGAGCGTGGTAGCTGCATCTAGGAGATGACATAGAGATTTGTAAAGCACACACGGATCTGAAAGGTTCAGACCCGTTGACTAAAACCTCTCTCACAAGCAACATGATCAAACATAAAACTCATTGAGTGTTAATCACATAGTGATGTGAACTAGACTACTGACTCTAGTAAACTCTTGGGTATTAGTCACATGGCGATGTGACCTGTGAGTGTTAATCACATGGCGATGTGAACTAGATTATTGACTCTAGTGCAAGTGGGAGACTGTTGGAAATATGCCCTAGAGGCAATAATAAAAGTATTATTATTATATTTCCTTGTTCATGATAATTGTCTTTTATTCATGCTATAACTGTATTATCCGGAAATCGTAATACACGTGTGAATACATAGACCACAATATGTCCCTAGTGAGCCTCTAGTTGACTAGCTCGTTGTGATCAACAGATAGCATGGTTTCCTGGCTATGGACATTGGATGTCGTTGATAACGGGATCACATCATTAGGAGAATGATGTGATGGACAAGACCCAATCCTAAGACTAGCACAGAAGATCGTGTAGTTCATTTGCTAGAGCTTTGCCAATGTCAAGTATCTCTTCCTTCGACCATGAGAGCGTGTAACTCCTGGATACCGTAGGAGTGCTTTGGGTGTATCAAACGTCACAACGTAACTGGGTGACTATAAAGGTGCACTACAGGTATCTCCGAAAGTATCTATTGTTTTATGCGGATCGAGACTGGGATTTGTCACTCCGTGTAAACGGAGAGGTATCTCTGGGCCCACTCGGTAGGACATCATCATATGCGCAATGTGACCAAGGAGTTGATCACGGGATGATGTGTTACGGAACGAGTAAAGTGACTTGCCGGTAACGAGATTGAACAAGGTATTGGATACCGACGATCGAATCTCGGGCAAGTAACATACCGATAGACAAAGGGAATTGAATACGGGATTGATTAAGTCCTTGACATCGTGGTTCATCCGATGAGATCATCGTGGAACATGTGGGAGCCATTATGGGTATCTAGATCCCGCTGTTGGTTATTGATCGGAGAACGTCTCGGTCATGTCTACATGTCTCCCGAACCCGTAGGGTCTACACACTTAAGGTTCGATGACGCTAGGGTTATAAAGGAAGTTTGTATGTGATTACCGAATGTTGTTCGGAGTCCCGGATGAGATCCGGACGTCACAAGGAGTTCCGGAATGGTCCGGAGGTAAAGATTTATATATGGGAAGTCCTATTTTGGCCACCGGAAAATGTTCGGGATTTTTCGGTATTGTACCGGGAAGGTTCTAGAAGGTTCCGGAGTGGGGCCCACCTGCATGGGGGGACCCACATGGACGTGGGTAGTGGGGGCAAGGCCCCACACCCCTGGTCAGGCGCACCAAGATCCCCCCTTAGAAGGAATAAGATCATATCCCGAAGGGATAAGATCAAGATCCCTAAAAAGGGGGGATAACAATCGGTGGGGAAGGAAATAATGAGATTTCTTTCCTCCCACCTTGGCCAACGCCCCAATGGACTTGGAGGGCAAGAAACCAGCCCCTCCACCTCTATATATAGTGGGGAGGCGCATGGGAGCTATACACGAAGTTCTGGCACAGCCCTACCTCTCTTCCTACTCCTCCTCTCCGATGGTGCTTGGCGAAGCCCTGCTGGATTGCCACGCTCCTCCACCACCACCACGCCGTTGTGCTGCTATTGGATGGAGTCTTCCTCAACCTCTCCCTCTCTCCTTGCTGGATCAAGGCGTGGGAGACGTCACCGGGCTGTACGTGTGTTGAACGCGGAGGTGCCGTCCGTTCGGCACTAGGATCATCGGTGATTTGAATCACGACGAGTACGACTCCATCAACCCCGTTCACTTGAACGCTTCCGCTTAGCGATCTACAAGGGTATGTAGATGCACTCTCTTTCTACTCGTTGCTGGTCTCTCCATAGATAGATCTTGGTGACACGTAGGAAAATTTTGAATTTCTGCTACGTTCCCCAACAGGGGGGGCACTTAGGAGAAATATGTTTATTGATATTACTCTTTATATCTTGTTTGCATTTGTGCAACACATGCCGCATTATCCTCGTACATAATGGTGGGCGATTTTATCGAACCAATTCCACATGACTGTTGTATGTGGTTTATCATTATGCGAAGTCATACGCATTCACCTGATGCTTCAAATAATGAAATTATTTCAAAATAATTGGTAAATGTTGCCATCAGAGTCTGTTTTGAAGACTTCCATGATATAACAGTACCACCTAGGAATCACCTAAGTGCACAAATACATCATATGAAAGAAACTAAGAGGCGGTCCTCTAGGCAATAGTAAGCATCCTTTTTGCGGAGCTTTATTTTGCAGTATATTTTTTGGAACTCAAAGAGAATTGTGCGTCGTTGCATTGAGAGAAAGGAGAACCAAAGTACAATATGGTTACACCGAAGGCATCCAATATCACGGAGCATCTACTTAATACACCTACAACTCGCATGATAGGAGTACTCAGGGTTGCTGGTCGTCCTACCATTGTCGTGCTTGAGCCGCTAGGCGAACAACCAAAGGCGCCATTCTCCCTTGATGATGTTTGCGACCACGCTGACAAGAGCAGCGATCGCATTGAAGATCTCCTATTTCGCGCTTTCCATAAGCAGTGCAATGTGAGGATGATTAGAGAGTTGATTGCTTTATGATCGGGGTTGTGGCTGAAGAAGTTGCCACTGTCCAGCATTCTACCAACATGGCATGTTGTTCTGGGCAGTGGCACTCCAATACATTTGATCGAAGAACTTCAAACAAACAGACCTCACGAACGAGCATTGTAGGAGTAGATGACCAGTGCATTCGGGCTCTTGCAAGCAAAGTGGATAGCAGGGCTGATGAGGCAGCCCCCTTCGACGCAGCATGTCAGAGGTCCAACAACGGTTGCAAAGAACAAGCCAGCCGAAGAACTTGACGCCCCCTTCCGCGTAAAACTTGACTACACACTGGATCCACCCCTCATAGTCTATGTCGTGGACAAACTTCTTGGCAATCTTCTCCATGACCGCATTTGCGTGATCTTGGAAATGATAAGCGCAAGTAAGGACATTCTACAATTGTGCATACATGTGCAAGTATAATATTTTTTTTTGCAGGTGAACAAGTACAATAATTTGACTAATGCAAAGAAACTTGCCAAAAAGAAATGGGAAATGTGCTGGTGATGATCTAATTGCCACTTGCACAATCCGGGAGGAAAAATGGACGATGTTAGTTTTGCTAGGTCTTCTTTAAAAAAAAAACTTCTGTTAGGTAGCTCCGTAGCTGTGCTTGTGTTTTTTTTCTTTCTTCCACATCAGCTGTGCTTTACACCGATGGGCACGCGGGAGAACATACGCGTGAAGAACTCGGAAAAGAAAACAATCCGTTACGTCGCCATATTGGATTCGACATCTCTACTCCTAATGTCTCAGTTGATAGGTCGCGTTTCGGGTTTAATTTTCGTCCCATCTCACCCGGTCTTTTTTGATACTTCTTTGGTACTTCCTCCCACCTCACACTGAGCCGCCATGAACAAAAAAACCTCGTACTGAGGCTCCCACCCGCCCCCACGCACCCATCTACAAAGCAAAGGAAAAAAACCTACGAAAATTAACCAATGAAAAAAACCTACGAAAATTAACCAGCAAAAAAACCTAAACCAATCGCACGCACGACTCTCATGCCCTCCACTCGCACGCCCGACTCTCCTGCCCTCCACTCACACCCGACTCACTGCCCTCGTTCGCAGCCGCCCTCCATCCCTTCGCCGCCGCCAAGACCCCGCTGGATCTCACCGCCGCCGATCTCCTCGAGAAGACCCTGCCGGATCTCACCGTCGCCGATCTCCTAGAGAAGACCCTGCCGGATCTCACCGCCGTCGATCTCCTCGCGAAGATCCCGCCGGATCTCGCTGCCGCCGTAACTCCATAAAGCCGCCGCCGCCGATCCCCTCCGGAAGACCCCGCCGGATCTTGCGTCGGGGCCACGGTTCTGGATCGCCGTCGCAGGGCGGTTTCAACCAGAGGTATGGATAGGAGAAAACTCAAACGTAGGGCTGTTTCAATCATAGGCATAGCAGAGCGGTTTCAACCCCATGTATTAACATCATGATGGATCTAGCCGGCGGCCTTGAGGAGAGGAGCTCGACGAGCGGGCAGGGTGACCCCATGCCTTGGAGACGGCGACCCTCAACCCCTTGCTGCTGTGGTGCACTGGGCACATATGTGACGAGGAGGAGGCGAGCCACAATTCATCACCTTCCTCGTCTCTCTCATGGCTGTGCACAAGGTAAACCTCATTTGCCCCCCATCTTCTACTGGAGATCAATGGGCAAGCCTGGGCACGTCTGAACTGTGCACACCTTTTGTGAATTTTTACTAGGCCTCTATATGTGCTTCAGATTATGTAGTTTGCAGTCTTGACTCCTCTGCATTAACGTTTTTTATGGTCTTCTCATCATTGTCAGGATGTCCGCACCCCGAGCCGAGCTCTGTTTGACCGGAGGACAAGCAGAGGAAAGGCGAACAGGGGTGATGACGTGGCTCCTGAGCAAGGTGAACATCGCCTTTAAGGCGAGCGGTGGCGGTATCTCCCTTACAACCGCACTTCATTTCTTACATTGTTTGCTCCTCTTATCAAGGGCACATCGGTCAGATGCATCCTTGAAAAAAGGGTACATTGATCAAGTTGTTTCCTGATGTTTGCACTCGCTGCTTTATAGCGTATTTTTTTTCATATGATTTTGGATATTTTGTTTCCGTACTGTACCTTAGTTTGGAATTTATTTTGTAGGCACCTTATCTTGGGCCCCTACAATAAGTAAACTCAACATGCGTGATTCTGATTAGAGGCAACCCGATCGTTATTGAACATATTGATGATTCCTGTTGTGTATTCTCAAGGAATGGTCAGGTTTAGTACTGTAACTATTTTCTTATCAAATATATTTGGGTGGTGCTCAAAATGCAGAGCTGAAAAGCAAGAAACGTAAAGCCACCTCTGAAGATAAGTTCACCATGCCTCCCAGAGTGTCACCCCGCTTCGTTGAACTTAATGGAATAAGATCAGATCAGAATAACCTTTGTAAACTAGGCAACTGAATCATTTCATTGTTGCTTGTCCATGTAACGAAGAACTATCATTTGGGTACCAAGTTCCACTTCAGGCCAGGAAAATTTCTTATAACTTCAAAACGGCAAGGGATGCACCATTGTCTTCAGGTCTGGTATGTATATTTAATCAATAAAACAAAAGTTTTTGATAATAATCAAGAATGATGAAATTTTGGACTTTAGACTATATCAGTGACAATTTTCATGATAAATTACAGAAAGTTTGTATCTAGGGGATATCTTCATGTCGACTTACGTTTAATATTAGGATATGTCCCCTCATGTGCCAGTTTTGAGATATCTTAGAAGTTCACGATCTGGTTTTAGTTCCTGCATCTTTTTCCACCTTTCTGTAGAGATTTGAGTAAAACTTAAATGTCTAGATGCATATAAGCTTGTGAGTTAATTAATGCTAACTTGATGGTCCAAACTAAATTCTGCAAATATGACCATGACAGAAAGATAAATGGAGGTTTAGAGGCAGAGTGGATGCCTGCACCAACTTTATAGGTTGAACTACGTTTTGCTAGATGACTCAAATTTCAGAACACGAGCATTATTTTTTGGGAATGCAGTTAACAACAGAATCAAGTCAAGATGAAAAATGGAGAACTATTCAATATTGAGTTTAATTCCTTTCTTGCAGAGCACCAGAGATGAGTGAGGAGATTATTAAATATTGAATATAATTCCTTTCTTGTATCCATGGTCGATCTATTGTACTCTGTCGTTTTTCTTAGTGAGAACGACACTGCTCTATCGCTTGCTTATTTAAGATCATGGTAATCATTTTTGCTAGCCTATGTGTATTCTAATTTTCTCCCCTTACTGTTGCAGCCTTGCAGGTTGGAGTGCAGCTTTCAGATATCTTTCTTTCCTTGGGATAGTTGGAATGGAATACTATGACTAGATATACAATGGTATTGTTATCAGTGTTCGGCCTTCAATGATTTCGGTGCAGCATGTCTAGACCATCAACGGCAATTTGAGCTCCTTAGTGAAGTAGGTTTGTAAGGCGTTGCTTCAACTCAAGAAAATCAATGGCCACAATTGGGAAGTTGACTGACAATCCAAAGAGAGTGCCAATTTTCAATCTCATGTTTAGGTGCTTACATCAATCTCGTGCATAGTCTCGATCACCACCACCGGGGCAGCTACTTCTGCTGGAGGGGCTGGGCGCCGCCGTGCGGATGCTATCACCCATGCGCGCAGTGATGGCATGGTGGCCGAAGAAGGCCGTCTTCTGGGGAGCCGCGCGCTGGCCGCCATCTCCACCCGCGGCCACACCAACAAGACAGGTGATTTTAGGGTTGGTTCTGTCTGAAACCAAGCTGGCAGGTGAGCCAAATCAATCATTTCACGGTTCATAAACAGTACATAATATAATGCTAATTGTGTGTTTTTCAGTAATATGCAGAGAAGGTTCGCCTGACATAATGACCAACGAGAGCAAGTTGTTTTTTCTTGATGAAAATGATAGCTACCACTTGATGAGATTTAGCAATACAAGCATTTCCTCTAATTTTATTTGTAGGTAATCCTTTAAGCTCCAAGGAAATAGCTGAATGTCACTACCAAATTAAATTACATTTGTACAGAAAATACGTGGAGTTATGTGATCTGCAAGTGAGCAGCTCTCTCATCAACGAGTTAATAACATTAAAATAGGTAGCAGTACCAATTTTTCCCAGTAAAAGTGATTTTTTGTTTTCTTCATTCAATTAACCATCGTTTTGATCGATGATGCATAATAGAAATATGCATTTCTTTACTGTTTTTTCTCCATAAGATCCTTTTATCACTCATTAAAATTTTGCAAGTTCTTGCCATACCCGAAGCTTCCATTATCGCTGACTTCGCCGGAATGCCTGCACCCATGTTCCAGGTGCCAATAATGAATCCTGTGTTTAGGTGCTTCTACATGAATCCCGTGCATAGTCTCGATCACCACCACTGGGGTAGCTACTTCTGCTGGCAGTAGCACTTCCCTCTGACATGTGTTTTTTTGTCGTTGTGTGCTTCTACATTAATCCTGGGTCGTTGTATTTAGGTTCTCTAAGGCCTAAACTGTGACTTTTCTTAATTGTATGTGTTACAACTCGTTTTACTGTACTAATTTATTCAGTTGCACCAATACAAAGTGTGGAGAGTTTGGGTTCGGAAGGTAGTTAGCCTACAAGAGAAGGGGGTTTAGTATTTTCTTGATGGCACATGTTGGAAGGTGCCATCTTTATTTCTCTTATCTTATGGGTTTCCTCACAATTGTTTTCTTACAATGTGCACAATTTTGCAACAATAAACATTGGCTGGGTATATACACTTGAATAGATGATCTGGTTATATAGCATGCACCCCGAGGAGTTTCAGGAATTATGATGTGTTGGTTTTATTTGGTTGAAACCATTAATGGTTGTCTGAGTTACTTGACTAGGACTGTTTGGGCATGAAGTGTGTGCTCTATAACTCCTTCCTATTGGATATTTTTGCTCTCCTTATTGCACATGTTCCTGAGAAAAGTGAAGTACTTATGTCGATAAGATGTTGATTCTCAAAACTCTTAACATCTTATAGTGTATCGGTAGTGTTAAAACAAAAATAGCGATTACTTTTCTCGTGTTATCATCTATTGTGTTTCTTCTGTCCTTGATTCCAAAGGAACTGTAGTAATTACTTTGCCTAAAGTTTGTGTTATTTCCATTTACGATGTGTTCAACTCAATTGTGTTACTAAAATACTTTTATCGGCGGATATTTATCAAGAAGTAACATGTCACCACTTTGATAACAACCTTAGTTTTACATGCATTAGTTTTCTAATTAAATGTTGTCATTGTAAGCATCAAAACTATCTTCTAGATTCACAACTTATGCTTATGCCTCCGTTTAAAAAAACTAGCTTCTACAGTCACAGCCTTGCTGGGAGCCAGGGTGAGAAACTAAATGTCAACATGGTTGTGCAGGTCTGCAGGAGGTGCCTTTGAGAACTTGATCAGCTACTTGAGCTTCATTGTCAGCGAAGTCTCCACTGGGTTGCCCAGATCTGTCCTGAATTGCTTCATTGATGACAATTTGGAGAAGGCTCCGCTGACACTTACAAAGGATGTTTTCCTTTGTTGGAAAGACGAGGATACGCTGGAGATAGACATGGGGTGGTAAGAAAATGATGAGTTACTGATGATATTATGCTTGCTGGTCTAAACCTACATGTATTATGTCAGTTTGTTGTTAAGAGTATCTTGAAAATATAAAGCCACTGGATGGCCAGGCATTCTATACTATCGTCTTTCCAAGAGCCCACATTTCTGCATGTATATATTTGTTGTACAGCCTATGCTGATTTGCCTACAATAATTATCAGAAGGTAATATGCAGCAGCCAAATTCTCTCGGTCGACGTTGATTTTGTCATGTTCTTAAGCAAACCCTGCGTACCATATTCCTCAAAAGGTGAAGAGGACGGGAAGACACATGTGCTAAAGCAAAAAAACAGTATATTTAGGATCTACCCCATAGCTTAATTTACAAGTTGTGTGAGCCTGCTCATATATCGATATTGATTCAGCAATTCTCAGGATAGCATGAAACCTATTCTTTTATTCTGCTAGAATTGACTAACCAGCATTAAAATTCGTAATTGTAACCAAATTACGTATGTGTTCCTATAAAAAAAGAGAGAGAACAATGCATTTCAGCATGTATGTCTCGGCTCCTATAAAAAAGAGAGAGAACAATGCATTTCAGCATGTATGTCTCAGTGTGGCGTGCTGTAGCGGATCACAATATTCTTCTAGGTACGTATGATAAGTTGCACAAGCATCTCTGTACTGCTTTTCGCATATATCTTTGTTTTCTTCTACTGTAATGTCGTCGGTAACTGTTTGCTCTATTTCTTTCCTATCTGTAGCGCGCTTCTCTTTTGATTCCATGCTTCAATCAAATCAAATCGACGGCATTAGGGGATTGCATGCTGATTTTTTGTTTTTCTTTCTTGGAAGTAATTAGGGGATTGTGATACAGTCTCCAGTCTCATGACTGATACTCTCAGTCGATGCTATATTAGTGTAGTGGTGGTTGTGCGGTGGAGGTGGGGCTTCGTCCTTCAGGCAAATCGTGCAACATGGATCTGGTCTGATCCAGACAGATCTGGTGCTGGCAGCCTGTCCGGCCGAGGGCTGAGGCCAACAGGGGCCGTGTGCGGCCGGCGCTGGCGTGGATCGGTGGGCAGTGCTGGTGGCGTGGCTGAGGTGGTGGAGGTGCGTGCACGTCCTGGAGTCCGGTTGGGCCTTCCTCCCCGGCTTCTGGACGACAGCGTGCGGCGCGGGCGGGCTTCTCTTGTGCCCATCTTTGGTGGTGATGGCGGTGGATCTACCCCCTCTTCGGCGAACATGTGGCTGTTGGTGGCCTCTCGCCAGTCCGCGCCAGTAGCCATGGTGGGGCGAAGCAGGGGTGCTTCGGGGGGAGGGGAAAGTCGGAAGGAGGGATGGGGCTCTGCTGTTGTTGAGTCGCCTGTCGCCGACGTAGGGTGTGCCGGTCATGGTCGTGTGCCGGTCCTTCCCCTTCCCCTTTTCGTCAGCCTGGTGCTTTCTGGCGATGCTTGAGGTTGGATGGTCGTTGTCGGTTCCGGCGGTGGTTGGATTTGGAGAAGCTATAGAAAGCCACCCCCTTTGATGTTCTCAGGGTGGTCTGGGTACAAGGTGGCGGCCCTGGCAGTGGGAGGCGCGTTGATCTTGGGCGGATTTGCGCGGCTCAGGAGCGGGAGAGCAGACAAGGCTGCTCGGGCGGCATGGATGCGGGTGGTTGGCAGAGCGGGGGTGCGACGGAGGGGGTCGGAGCACCGGGGTACATCACTTGCCCAATCTTTGTACTAGCCATCGGCGGTGGCGTCCGCAGACGTTGTTTCCCCCTTGCAGGGTCCGCCATGGTGCTCTCAGTCCCTTTGTGTTACTCCGAGTGAAAACTTGATCCACGGGATCAGATGATGGCGGCTATCAGTGGTCCTGCCCTTCTTGGAGGCACCATTTTGGAGTCCCCGCTCCGGCGTTGGCTGCCTCACCTCTTCTTGGTGGATCACTCATGTGGTGGTCCGTCGGCTAGAAGCGGTTCTTCTTTGCTCATTCGTAGTATGCTTGGTAGTCGCTGGGGTGGTTTGTCGGCACCTTTGTATCTTGCTTTGGGTGTGTGTTGAGTGCGGTGGTGGTGTGTGTTTGTATCGGTCTTATCGGATGTATACAGTGATTGTTGCTTTATAATATAAAGCAGGGGGCGTTTTCGTCATTAGGGGATTGTGTCATGGAGAAATAGAGGGGTCTAGAAAAAAAGAGGGAGCGGGGGTGGGAAATAGAAGGGTAGGGATAGAGATGGAGGGTGGTAGACAGAGTGGGGAACGAGATAAAATATGCATTATATTCATAGGTGCAATCGGATGAAAACAAATTAAAAAACCCGTGACAACGCACGGGCATTTTGCTAATATAAATAGTAGAGCACCCTGGCACCGATCATAACCTAGATCAGCGCACAAAGATACCGCGATCTCGATCTCCCGAATCACGATGAATGCCCGCACCACTGCGCTCGCGTGCCCCGGCCTGACGGCGTTCGCCCTGCGCCTCATCAACAAGCTCTCCTCGACGAGCGCGACCAGCACCGGCAACCTCGTCTTCTCGCCGCTGTCCATCTACGCGGCGCTCGCCCTAACGTCCGCCGGCGCCCGGGGCGTGACTCTCCAGCAGCTGCTCGCCCTTCTCGGCGCCAAGTCCCGCAAGGACCTAGCCAAGATCGTCCGCGGCCTGGCGGAGCAGGCCCTCGCCGACCGCACGCTGGGCGGTGAGCCGCGCGTCTCCTTCGCGTGCGGCATGTGGCACGACGAGACCCGGAAGCTCAGGCCATCCTTGCGCGAAGCCGCCGCCCAGTTCTACAAGGCGGAAACCGGCGCCGTCAACTTCCATGAAAAGGTCGGTGCCTTCTTCTTCCTATGCCATGTTTTTTTCTTACACGCAGTGGTAACTATTTATTGGGAATGTCTAGGGCACATCTGCCCTAATTATTGCGCATCTAAGTGATTTAATTAAGCATCAAAAGTAAAAAAAAATATCCACACGAATCTCTATGTAAGATCAATGATATAGAACTTAGATGTGCTTTAGTAAAACTGTTATTTTCTGAGTTCTATCCAATCACGCGTGGGTGTTCGACGCTGCAGCCAGGAGAAGCCGTGAAGCAGATCAACGCCTGGGCGGCGGCGGCGACGAACAACCTCATCGACTCGGTGCTCACCGAGCAGCAGGTGTCCACCGAGACGGATGTCATCGTCGCCAACACCGTCTACTTCAAGGCCATGTGGGACTCCCCCTTCAGCGGCCACAACACCGAGGACGACAAGTTCTACCGCCTCGACGGCACCGCCTTTGATGTCGCCTTCATGCGAGCGGCAAGGAGCAGTACATCGCCTGCCACCAAGGGTTCAAGGTGCTCAAGCTCGACTACAGGCAAGGGCACGTGTGGTCTTCGCCGCCGGCGTCCTTCTCCATGTGCATCTTCCTCCCAGTCCCAGACGAGCGCGACGGGCTCCGAGGCCTTGTCCAGAGGATCGCGTCCAGCCCGAACTTCATCCGCGCGCACCTTCCGACGAGCCTCGTCTCGGTGGGCGACTTCAAGCTGCCTAGATTCAAGCTCACCTTTTCGGCCGACATATCTGGCATTCTCCAGCGGTTGGGACTCCATATGGCGGAAGCCGACATGTCCAACATGATGGAGGACGACGGCACTGGCAGGCCGTTGGCTCTGAACGGGGTCGTCCACAAGGCTGTCATCGAAGTGAACGAGGACGGTACCGAGGCGGCGGCCGTCACCGCCGATCTAATGTGCGGCTGCGGTCCTCCACCGAAAACACCGCCGGTTCTCGTGGATTTCGTCGCTGACCATCCGTTTGCCTTCTTTGTAATCGAGGAGGAGTCGGGCGCCATCGTCTTCGCTGGGAACGTCCTTGAACCCTCTCGGTCGATTCCTGGAGAGAATCTTCGTTGCCGTGAGTCCGTACGTCGTGCTCCTAACTTCGTCGGGAGGAGGCCCGAGCATCCATGGACTTTGGGTGAGAAACAACCGCTCGGGATGTTGGGTCTAACCCTAGCTAGCTCTCTAGGGACGGAGGTAGAAGAAGAAGTGAGCACACAGAGATTTTGTGACGACGAACGCCTCGCTGCCAAACAACGATTTTTTCCAGCTCGAACTGTTACAACTGACTCGATATACAGCCGTATTTGTAGCTAACCGGAACGTAGCGCCCACGCACGCCGCGGTTACCCCACGTACGCTTCCTGGCGATCCGGTCATCCAACGTGAGCTGCCCACTCCTCCGCTTGACCTGGATGCCATCACGCGCCCGCCGTTGTTACACAACGGAGCTAGCTACAAACCTGGCTTGACTCTAATCTATCCTCGAACGTGGCCAAACCAACGTCCGGACTCGATCTAGACCTTGACGCAAACACAAGCACGTACTCATGCACCTACACGCCCCATGCATGCGCGCACGCACACACAATACACACGTATGCCCATACGTACACCTTGCCACGGCCGCGACACGGCAACGGACCGGCGACTGGCTCGATCATCACGCACATACGCACATGATCACCACCCATACCATGGCTTATTCCAACACTCTCCTCCTAAGCCACGAACTACAGGAAGGCTGGCCCCTCGGCGTCGATGTCGGTGAGGAGAGCCTGCTCGTTCTTCTCCTTCTTCGGCTTCGTGCACTCCCTCGAGAAGTGGCCGGGCACGCCGCAATTGTAGCACCGGCCGCGGCGTCTTCCTCCTCCTGACGCCACGCTCCTGCCGTCGTCGTCGTCCCGTGTGCCGCCCTGCTGCCGCTCCCGCGCCCGCCACTGCGCTGCCGTGAACATCAGCTCGCCGCCTGCCCGCTCGCCGCCCGCCTGCCCACGCCGACGCAGCCGCTCGTCGAACGCCTTCAGGCGTCCCAGCGCGTCCTCGAACATCAGCGTCGAGAGGTCGCAAAACTGCTCCATCCCGGCGACCGCCGCGTACAAGCGATCCGGGACGCAGTCCAGTAGCTTCTTCACCATCGCCGTGTCGACGAGGGTCGATCCCAGCCCGGCGTAGCGCGCCGCCATGCCACTGATCTTGCCCGCGAAGGCGTCCAGCGACTCACCGCCGTCCATCCGCAAGAGCTCGAACTCGCTGCGCAACGTGCCCAGCCGCGCCGCCCTGACGCGATCGGCCCCGACGAACCGGGCCTTGAGGCTGCTCCACACCTCCGCCGCGGTCTTCTTCGACGATACCTGCAGCAGCAGGTCCTCGGTGAGTGCGCCGAGCAAGTAGGCGCGCGGGGGCTTGTCCTTCTTAGCGACGACGGCCGCCGCCGCGTCCTCTGGCACGACCACCGCCTCCCACAGCCCGGCCGCGTCCAGGTTGGCCTCTACCTTGATTGCCCACGTGGTGTAATTGTCACCAATGAGCATGGGAACGGGCGTCGGTAGCGAGCTCCCCGACCCGCCGGCGTACGGCACGATCGACATCGCCGTCGATCACCTCCCGCAACGAGGCTCTGAATACCAAATGTTGGGTCTAACCCTAGCTAGCTCTCTAGGGACGGAGGTAGAAGAAGTGAGCACACAGAGATTTTGTGGCGACGAACGCCTCGCTGCCAAACAACGATTTTTTCCAGCTCGAACTGTTACAACTGACTCGATATACAGCCGTATTTGTAGCTAACCGGAACATAGCGCCCACGCACGCCGCGGTCACCCCACGTACGCTTCCTGGCGATCCGGTCATCCAACGTGAGCTGCCCACTCCTCCGCTTGACCTGGATGCCATCACGCGCCCGCCGTTGTTACACAACGGAGCTAGCTACAAACCTGGCTTGACTCTAATCTATCCTCGAACGTGGCCAAACCAACGTCCGGACTCGATCTAGACCTTGACGCAAACACAAGCACGTACTCGTGCACCTACACGCCCCATGCATGCGCGCGCACGCACACACGATACACACGTACGCCCATACGTACACCTTGCCACGGCCACGACACGGCAACGGACCGGCGACTGGCTCAATCATCGCGCACATACGCACATGATCACCACCCATACCGTGGCTTATTCCAACACGGGATATACTCAAGGGATATGGATGGCCGTCCATTTGTGCGTCAAGAGGCTGCTTCGTGTAATCCTGTTCTTCTTTTCTGTTGTGTCTGCCTAGTCGTGGCCTTTTTCTTTCAACTTGTACGTCTTTTGGTGATGTAAATCTGAATAGGCCAGGAGAATTAATGCATGCATTATATCGTGTATTGGCTCAAAAGAAATGCATTAACTCGTGTTTGGGCGTACTTTCTGTCTGGCTGAGGTATAACTCTGCTCCACAGCTTGAATCAGCACCAATTTGGGTTACTGTTTGGGTCACAAACTCACAATGCCAAGTAGGTATATCATACAGTATCATAGATGCTACCTAGATCTTATCTTTACTTCGATGTGTTTTTAGGGGTCCATCTGATTTATGATCAAATGATATTTACGTACTTCCCCGCTTCTTTTGTTTTGCCTTAAGTCACACTTAGTAAAGTTTGACCAGTGTATATTACAATACACTATGAAAAAGTATTCTATGATGGATTTCTTTTGACGTGTTCTATAACAGTTTGATTTGTTGTTGGGAATGTTGATAATTTTTCTGGTCAAACTACAAAGAAGTTTGACTTAAAACGAAGCTAATTTGTGAAGTAAAAAAAGGATGGATGGAGTACTACTGTTAGAAAGACCCATCGGCCAGTATTTACTCTCCCTTTTTTATAAAAAAAGTACACTCCATGTGAGGATACATACACTAGTTTAGGTTCAGGCGAGAGTAATTATGAAAACTAAAATTACTGATTAAATCAAAGAAATTTCTCGTACCAGGGTGTCATATTCAAAATAATAATTTGATTAAGTAGGACTGTTAGGGCACACACGTTGCAACTTCTATTTTGAACAGGAAATTCAACGCTTATTGTTTGGCTCTCCAAGCACGGGTCTTTTAAGGAAAAAATGAAGGTGCTTTTTCGCGATGAAAGAAATTCCAAGGTGTTTTTCACAAAAAACAGGCCACACACCCTTGTCCCCGCCTTCCGGTCCCCAAGTCACGTCGGCGCGCCTCGTCATCACCTTGGAGCGTATACAAACGTGATAAGTACCATAGATGCACACCCAAATCAAATTTGTCACCAGTTCAATGTATACCGTAAGTTTTATCATCAAACTGACTTTTCTTGCCAAGTTCAGACACATGTGTTGTAATCAACTCTTTTTATAAAAGTAGAGCGCCTGACCGATATGGCTCACCATCATTTAGCTATTGCATTTATTTTTCTCATTGCTGGTCACATGTATCGAACTAACTTCGAAATTGGGCACGGTATTAAAGATCTTTTAGAAGCGCATACTCCTCCGGGGGGTTGATTAGGGCGTGGGCATAAGGGCCTTTATGACACAATCAAGAATTCAATTCATTTTCAGTTAAGTCTTGCTCTAGCTTCTTTACGGTTTATTACTTCCTTAGTAGCTCAACATATGTACTCTTTACCTCCTTATGCATTCATAGCACAAGACTTTACTACTCAAGCTGCTTTATATACTCATCACCAATATATTGCAAGGTTCATCATGACAGGGGCTTTTGCACGTTACACAAATTTAGGTTCATGCGAGAGCAATTATGAATAAGGCTCTCCAAGCACGGGTTGCTCGGGGTGATGTCCATGCATTGTCTAAAATTGTGCCACCACGCTGTAAATCGCATATTTTTAGAGCTTGGCTAGCAGGTGAACAAGTCACCACGCTCGGTAATCTGGTTGGGGTTACCATGTTTTTTTTTCTGGCTCGTTTGGTTATACTCCCTTTGTTTCAAATATTTGAAGTTTTAGGTTTGTTCTACTCCCAATTGGCTGAAGACAAAAGAAAACTGATCTGCATCTGGTCCATCGCGCAAACGTGGCCTTTCACTCATCCGTTGCTTGTATAGCCAGCACTTTTCTCTGTTTTGCTCCTGTGCTTCCGCGCAAAGTGTCTCCCCTTATAATTAGTACTCCCTCTATCCCAAATTATCATTTTAAATCCAGTTTTGTTAAAGCACATCTAGATGTGTCATAAGTATTGCACATTTAAGTCCTATATCATTGATCTTATGTGAAGATTTGTGTGAATATTTTTCTTTTTTTTTTCATTTATATGCTTGCTTGTGTCACTTAGATGTGCAATAACCAAGGTACATTTAGATGTGTCGTAGACAAACTTTTAAATTGGGAAACGTTTATTTTCTACCGGATGAATTTTCCCTCTCTTAAGCCGCGCTCTACGGACGCCACGCGTCCTGGTGGGGGGCCGCCCACCACCTGCCCGGCCTTATCTCTTCAGCTGGAACACGAACCAGTCAAAATCCAACGAGCTCGATCCCCTTTCCCATGGCCTCCCGTCCAAGTCCCAACCGCCATGGCCTGCTTCCCAATCTTCACTTGCTGCTCCTCAAGACCCACACGCCTGCGCCGTGACGCAGTAACGCAGCCCTCGTCGTGCTGCGACCCGACGACTCGGCGGTGCTGCCGTCGTTGCAACGCGAAGCTCGTTGGCGCCGGTGCTGCAACGCAGCACGCATGAGAGGTTGGGCTGCTCGCCGCCGATGTTGCAAGGCAGCATAGAGGCCGGAGTGCAGTTGAGCGCCGCTCGCCGCCGGTGATGCGGTGCAGCACGCGGAGCTGCACTGAAGCGCCGCTCGCCGTCGACGGAGTTGCAATGGAGCGTCGCTCGCCGCCGGTGATGCGGTGCAGCACGCAGCGCTGCTCGCCGCCGACGCAAATTGCACTGGAGCGCCGTCCGGGGCTGCAATGGAGCGCCGCTGGAGCTGGACTGAAGCGTCGTCGGAGCTGCACTCGCCGCCGGAGGGGTCGTCTGTGCTTCGTTTGAAGCTTCTTTGTGGCGCTTGCTGTTGCCATGGAGCAGCACCCCCGTGTCTCCTGGTCTGTGATGCAGCGATTGCCGGCGGCTCTTCGAGCTGCACTGTAGGCTATCGTGGGACACTGCGAAATTTTCGCCGGAGCTCGCCGCCCTCGGGTTAAACTTTTCCGCGTGACCGTGATGGGAGTGAGCTGCAAGGGATTTCTCTCTGCTTTTGGTCGCGACTCGCGAGGCAAGGAGAACAAAGCAGTTAGTGGGTACACTTATCCAACGGTTGAACACGGCGAGATCGAAATAGAATGAACGGCCAGCGAGGCGGCTGATTTCTGCGAGAAATCAGTCGGCTTATTTGTAGCAGCCGCCTTTAAATTTATCTCTAGACAAATCTAATGCAACTATTTTGGGACGAAGGTAGTACTTCTTCCGTCCCGAAATACTTATCGGAGAAATAGATAAAATACTTGTCGAAGAAATGAATAAAATTGGATGTATCTATAACTAAAATACGTTTAGATTCATTCATTTCTCCGACAAGTATTTTCGGACGAAGGGAGTATAATGCAACAGCACAACTCCTGCCAATTCACTTAAAAATAATGTCCTGGTAACGCCGGGTGATGATCAAGTGCATAGCTTAGATGATCTAATTCGGATTTCTTGAACATGTCTTTCGCTCCTGGTATCAGCATACAACAAGCACAGCACGATAATATGGGTTACTACTTTGGCCGCAATACCAATTTGGGTTACTACATTGGGTTACTACTTTTGTATAGATAATATGGGTTACTACTTTGGCCGCAATACCAAATGATAGACGCTTACTTAGATCTTACCTATTTACTTTGATGTGTTAATTTTAGAGAATGCATGGGCGTGATGTACATGCATTGTCTAAACTTATGCCACCAAGTCGTATATCACATAATTTTAGACTCGGACTAGGAGGCTTCACAAGTCATTACACCCGGTAATTTGTTTAGGGTTACTGTGGTTTTTCGGCACGTTTGGTTATGTCATAACGCTATTGTATTTGGTAATGTATTTGCCGAAGAGAGTTTTTTTTTAAAAGTTCACTGAGAAGGAACTTCCAGTGAATGCACTCGCAAATACCATCCTTCCCGGCGAACATTCACCATCTGTTGTGTCCATCGCGCAAACATGGCCCTTTCACTCATCCCTTGTATAGCCAGGGCTTTTGTCCTTTTTCTGTATTTGCTCTTGTGTTTTGGCACCAGCACAAACATTTTTTCCTGCGGGGTTACATCTTTTTTTCGAATCTATAATAAAATGCAACGGCACAACTCCTGCCAGTAAATGTGAAAACTAGAATAAAAATTGTTCTGGTAACACCAGGTTATGATTAATAGCCTGTTCGGCAGCTCTCCGGCTCCGCAGCTCCGCTCCTGAAGCGGCCGGAGCGGAGCGGCCTGGGGTGTATTTTCTGGGAGTTGTGAAAGTGGTGCTCCGTCGGCTCCCGTATTCTATGGAGTTGGACGATTCCCGAACAGGGCCTAAGTATACATTTAAGATTATCTAGTAATTCTGATTGCCTGAACAAATAGCCTTTCAGTCTTTAGTATCAGCTACGAAGCACAACATGATCAGCGTGAGCCGTCATCACAAATCCGCTAGATATCTGTGAGCAAGAGTGCACTATTCCATTTTCTTGACAACACAAGTGAAGTGGGTACAATAACGCTCACTATCAAGGCAGCACCCCTGGTTGGCTCTAGTCTCTAGAATGCGTACATCACACCATCTTCTCCAGGCCACAAAATCCTGTGCCCTCGAATATTGTTTCTTTCTCTGGCTTACCTTGCAACGCCGGTGCTGCTCGCTGCAGAATGCTAGACTGCCGATCCGCCTTTTGGATATAAACTAGGAAAAGTGCCCGTGCGTTGCAACGGGAGAATACAGTAAATGTATCACACGCTACTGAGCAAATGCTAGAGTCCAATTAAAATGTATAATTGTGTTTCATTTTCACTTGGTCACGTAATATTTGAAAGAAAACTAACAAAATATCAAACCCTTCGCACCCGATCCATGGTTGTAGCATAACCTGACGCCCGTTGTAGCAGGGCACTGACGGGTTGCAGCGTTTGTGAAGGCTGGTTGCGGCTTTAGCTTGGTCTCGCGGAACAACCTACAGCAGGTTGCAACTCCCGCACCCCCGACGACACTATCGGAGAGGAGGGCGTGTGCGGGCAGCCATGGAGCATTAACGAAGGGAAAAGCGGAGGTCAGTGAGGATGAGTTCATGAAGGGAGCAATTGGGGAAGAACAGGTAAAAGAGAATGAGAGGACTAGGGAGAGAGGTAGAGGATAAAATTGCCAAGGAGACAAGGGAGAGACATAGGATAAGGTTGGCTCACAGAAAAAAAAACTGCCCGCAAGGGCCGCCTATTTGTTTCCATCCAGCTTTGTTTTCCTTTTTGTTTTCTAAGCCAAAACGAATATGTAGTACACCTTTTTACTCCCATGTTTGATTGGCTGCCGATGATGCATAAAAATGCATGTAATATCGGATTGTCCGATGACGATCATTTCTTAGTTGATAGTAGGAATTTATATACTCCCTCAGGTTGGTTGGTCATCAACAACAGGATTTGGACGGTTGATAGACTGCAACGTTGTGGATGGCCCAACTGCCACTTATGCCCGCAATGCAAGCAAGTACAGAAATCGGCGGCCCACCTCCATTTCCAATGCAGGGACATCGTAAGGGTTTGGGGCATGCTTAAGAGTTGGCTTGGGCTACACGATGTCCAACCAACGGATTGGATAGCAATGGTGTCAGTTAAGGTTTGGTGGAGACGTAATGCTACACATGACCCAATCGCGTCGACCACTTATCTCTTTGATGTTGCTTGTCTCTTGGGAAATTTGAAAGGAGCAAAACGCCAGGGTTTTTCGTAACAGCACGGTTCCGGTGGGAGTGTTGGTCGCCAAGATAAAGGATGAATGCTCACTTTGGAGCCTGCGGGCGCAAAGCATTTGTGTAATATAATGCCGCGAGAGTAGCGTCTTGTAATTTGGTCTTGGGCCACGAACTCTAAATTCCTCTCTTAATGAAAATGATAAATCTTTTACCTAGTTTCAAAAATAAAAATACTCTATCGGATGGAATCGGTTCAATTTCTTTCTATGAATTTTTTAACGCAGGACCTGAAAGGATCATGCCGCCGGAAACTGCCCATGCAAGCGATTAGGTGAAAGATGCAAGTATTCAATATTTAATGAAGTTTTGTCCACGATGGGGCCAACTGTCATGGATTAGTCACTACAGATATCCTAGCGTGAGGACTTAGTCATGAGGCCAACGAATCTACATAGTAGCTTGAGAGGGGTTGAGTGGGACGAGAGACGCGATCTTTTTACCCAGGTTCGGCCCTTCACGGCCGAGGTAAAAGCCTACATCCTGCTTCATTGATATTAATCATGGTGATGCTCACGATTATAAGGGTGCTCTTTCGCTACCTCTACCTCGAGAGCTACTGACTTGTTTGTCTTATCTTGTTTATCTGCCTGAAAACTTGTCAAACTTGTCCCTCTTGGGATGCCCTGCCCCTCCTTATATAAGTTGGAGGAGTGGGTTACATATGGAGTCCTAGTAGGATTAGGACTAGTCTATTACAAGTGGAATCCTAGTCTTGCTTCTTGCTTCCCTTGTAAGATAAATATTCCTTACGCCTTTCCTCTTAAGCCGGCCCACAATAACATGAGTCGGCCCTCCCCATGAGCCGCCTTCTGGGCCACTGGGTCTTGTCGCTCCTTTGACCCGCCTGCCGGGTCACCAATGAGTCACCAGGCCCGACCGGGTCATCAGTGAGTCGCCAATCTTAAGGCGGGTTACCGATGAAACGCCAAGTCCCAGCCGGGTCATATCTCTGGTCGGGTCATACCGCGGGGTATATCCCCGACACCATGTAGAATCATCTCTCGATTGTCCGGGTAGTGCTATCATCTCAAAGGATTCTCCTCCAAAAAATTCTTCATGAAATCTTTGATGAGAACTTGAAATATAAACTCACAAAGAGACAGCATAATGTGATGTCTTGAACAAATATATCTCAAGAAGAGACCCCCCCCCCCCCCGAAACCTGCAAGTCCTTAAGTCGTCACATACCAATCCATGAACATATTTCTGGAATGTAGAATTTGGTAGAGACTTGGTAAATAATCAGCAAGATTGTCGCGTGATTTAACTTGCAAGATGTTTATCTCCTGCTTTTCTGAAGATTGGGGGGGGGGCACTTAGGAGAAATATGTTTAGTGATATTACTCTTTATATCTTGTTTGCATTTGTGCAACATAGGCCGCATTATCCTCATACATAATGGTGGGCGACTCTATCGAACCAATTCCACATGACTGTTGTATGTGGTTTATCATTCTGCGAAGTCATATGCATTCACCTGATGCTTCAAATAATGAAACTATTTCGAAATAATTGGTAAATGTTGCCACCAAAGTCTGTTTTGAAGACTTCCATGATATAACAGTACCACCTAGGAATCACCTAAGTGCACAAATACATCATATGAAAGAAACTAAGTGGCGGTCATCTAGGCAATAGTAAGCATCCTTTTTGCAGAGCTTTATTTTGCAGTATATTTTTTGGAACTCAAAGAGAATTGTGCGTCGTTGCATTGAGAGAAAGGAGAACCAAAGTACAGTATGGTTACACCGAAGGCATCCAATATCACGGAGCATCTACTTAATACACCTACAACTCGCATGATAGGAGTACTCAGGGTTGCTGGTCGTCCTACCATTGTCGTGCTTGAGCCGCTAGGCGAACAACCAAAGGCGCCATTCTCCCTTGATGATGTTTGCGACCACGCTGACAAGAGCAGCGATCGCATTGAAGATCTCCTATTTCGTGCTTTCCATAAGCAGTGCAATGTGAGGATGATTAGAGAGTTGATTGCTTTGTGATCGGGGTTGTGGCTGAAGAAGTTGCCACTGTCCAGCATTCTACCAACATGGCATGTTGTTCTGGGCAGTGGCACTCCAATGCATTTGATCGAAGAACTTCAAACAGACAGACCTCACGAACGAGCATTGTAGGAGTAGATGACCAGTGCATTCGGGCTCTTGCAAGCAAAGTGGATAGCAGGGCTGATGAGGCAGCCCCCTTCGACGCAGCATGTCAGAGGTCCAACAACGGTTGCAAAGAACAAGCCAGCCGAAGAACTTGACGCCCCCTTCGGCGTAAAACTTGACTACACAGTGGATCCACCCCTCATAGTCTATGTCGTGGACAAACTTCTTGGCAATCTTCTCCATGACCGCATTTGCGTGATCTTGGAAATGATAAGCGCAAGTAAGGACATTCTACAATTGTGCATACATGTGCAAGTATAATATATTTTTTTGCGAGTGAATTCCACTTTTTACCCCATATTTATACATTTGTGACACTAATTACCCCTTCGAGTGAAAATTCGTCTAGAATACCCCTTTTGAAATCTTTAGACCCTTGTTTTTTGATGCGTGTCCATCAGGTAAGGTGTGAGGTGACGCCCTGTATCCAAAAACATGTGGACGGCCACAAGGAGTGGAACATATAGACAAGAGAAGCTTGGACAAGATCGCCAATGATGCCCTCCGATCCTTACAGTTTTTTTACAAATCAATGACGCAACATGCCGATCCTATCGACCATAAACAGACAATGCATGGGCGTGATGTACATGCATTGTCTAAACTTATGCCACCAAGTCGTATATCACATAATTTTAGACTCGGACTAGGAGGCTTCACAAGTCATTACACCCGGTAATTTGTTTAGGGTTACTGTGGTTTTTCGGCACGTTTGGTTATGTCATAACGCTATTGTATTTGGTAATGTATTTGCCGAAGAGAGTTTTTTTTAAAAGTTCACTGAGAAGGAACTTCCAGTGAATGCACTCGCAAATACCATCCTTCCCGGCGAACATTCACCATCTGGTGTGTCCATCGCGCAAACATGGCCCTTTCACTCATCCCTTGTATAGCCAGGGCTTTTGTCCTTTTTCTGTATTTGCTCTTGTGTTTTGGCACCAGCACAAACATTTTTTCCTGCGGGGTTACATCTTTTTTTCGAATCTATAATAAAATGCAACGGCACAACTCCTGCCAGTAAATGTGAAAACTAGAATAAAAATTGTTCTGGTAACACCAGGTTATGATTAATAGCCTGTTCGGCAGCTCTCCGGCTCCGCAGCTCCGCTCCTGAAGCGGCCGGAGCGGAGCGGCCTGGGGTGTATTTTCTGGGAGTTGTGAAAGTGGTGCTCCGTCGGCTCCCGTATTCTATGGAGTTGGACGATTCCCGAACAGGGCCTAAGTATACATTTAAGATTATCTAGTAATTCTGATTGCCTGAACAAATAGCCTTTCAGTCTTTAGTATCAGCTACGAAGCACAACATGATCAGCGTGAGCCGTCATCACAAATCCGCTAGATATCTGTGAGCAAGAGTGCACTATTCCATTTTCTTGACAACACAAGTGAAGTGGGTACAATAACGCTCACTATCAAGGCAGCACCCCTGGTTGGCTCTAGTCTCTAGAATGCGTACATCACACCATCTTCTCCAGGCCACAAAATCCTGTGCCCTCGAATATTGTTTCTTTCTCTGGCTTACCTTGCAACGCCGGTGCTGCTCGCTGCAGAATGCTAGACTGCCGATCCGCCTTTTGGATATAAACTAGGAAAAGTGCCCGTGCGTTGCAACGGGAGAATACAGTAAATGTATCACACGCTACTGAGCAAATGCTAGAGTCCAATTAAAATGTATAATTGTGTTTCATTTTCACTTGGTCACGTAATATTTGAAAGAAAACTAACAAAATATCAAACCTGCAGTTTCTTAACCAACATGCATACAGACTACTGAATATTGAACAACAGTTGTACCTGAAGTTGATGGGCAGCAATTTGTGGCTCCAATTTAACCATCCAAGCTACTATATGAAAGATCATGAGTTTGTCAAGTAGAAAATCTTTTCTGATGCAACATTATTCCCTGATTGCTATGGTTGTTGGAGGTTGCCTCTACCATCAACCAATCCAAAGAGATGTGAGGCTGGATCTTATGGTCACACGGTTGGTCAGGCAACTGGGGTGTAGGTGTGTAGCACCATCTCCGGTTTTTATAATTTCGCAAACGATAAAGATAATCTGAAAGGCAAGACTTATCTACGGCTTTGATGTTGGACGCAAAGTTTGATGGTGCGAACTTGATAGAAGTTGTCATTTTTAAAGGCCTATGCTGTTGGTGCATGTTTCAAAGGTAACAGAAACATAACTACACATGTTAATTGGTTTTATACCACACTGTTTTGTTCATTGTTTTCATTGCTTCCAAATACTGACCCTTTCATATGTACCCTTACATTGATCATAGACGGACATAAAATGCTTGTTTATTCACCAGTGTATTGTTGTGATTTCTCCCAAATACAAACCCTTTGAGATATAATTTTGCTCCAAGCATGTTTCATTATGAACATGAAGATAAACACTTCTCTTCGAAATACTTTCAGGCACGAACTTCACAAACGCTGCCAATTTTGGAAAAGCCGAAAGCCCTCAATTCTTTTTGAAAAGCTGATGTCAAAGCTGCAATCTTTGAGAACGTCGTCTTGCCAGGACCAACCTTCGACGATGCTAATATGAAGGACGTTGATTTCGAGGGCACACTCACTGGCTACATTGACCTTCAGAAGCTATGCAAAAACAACAAAATCAATTAAGGCACAAGATTTGAGCTGGGATGCAACATTAAATCATAGACATATTTATGGCAGCATCGGCATCCTCCAACATAATTAGTAAGCAAGTCTGTTATAGAGCACAAGCAGGTTGACAACAACTGCCCTTTTACTCCCCTTGAAAATATGTATGTACAACCCTCTGCAATACATACCACAGCTGCAGTTGATCTGTACAAACAATTTACACGGAAGGAAGTTTCCCATGATTTTCTTTGTAGATGTATGGTTCACAATTCGGCAACAGCATGCCATCACTTATATATGATGCATGAGTTGGATGGCATGCATTCTGAACTCAGTACCAATGTACACACAGGAAGTGATCAGACCCTACAGTACTATGTGCGTTTGCTTGACAACATTATTTGCCTCCTCCTGGGTTGGTTTGTCCTGCCATTATGAAAAGGAAGTTTAGGTTATTGATGCTATAGGTATAGAGGGAGAGCAGGTGTAGAGAGAGAATTTTGAGCAATGCAGACCTTGCAACAGTGCAGTACGGGGTGGGCGAGGAGGCCAGCCTCCACGCGTCGGAACGAAGCAAGGTACAGTCCCTATTGATATCGGTGTGTGACGTAACTGGTGAGGAGGATAGAGAGGTACTGATGCTAGCCGCCATAACGGTGCAGATGAGCAGATGAACCCGGGTAGGGGATCAGATGGTGGTGGAGGAGCTCGTGGTTGTCTGCCCCAGTGGCACCTCAAGGCAGAGCTTGCTCCCTCGCGCCGCTGCTGCGGCAATCGCTTGCTTGCTCCTAGAGAAAGGAGCACAGGGTGCAGGGTCGGCTCCAGGACAGACGGATCCAACCCTGGGGAGCTCGTGGTAGCCGGATCCCAATGGCGTCACTTGCTCCGAGAGAAACCAACGGAGCCTGCAAGATTGGTTCCGGTACCTACGGATCTGACGCTGGGAGCCCGTGGTGGCCGGATCCGACGGCGGCGAGCCTTCGTTGCACATGCCCAGGTTCTGTCAAGCAGCACGTTCGGAGTCTCGGGAAGGCCCTTGCCGCCGACATCAATGTTTTGCTTCTCTCGTCCGCATCCACGGGATCCACACCCCACTCCGCTCCTCTCCCCCAAGCCACCGAAGACGATATTTATGAGAGGGGTTAGGGAAGGCGGAGAGGATGCAGAGTTCGACTCTGACTAAGAGTTCTCCTCTTGAGGGATGACGCACGTATATATACGAAAATTCAGTAACAGGATTGCTTCGTTCCAGTTTTCTTTGTCTCTTGATCGCAGGAAAGCAGATCTATCAACAATTGTATTTCCAGGACAGAATGCCCTACAAAACTTATAACCATTGTTCTT
Organism: Triticum aestivum; assembly: GCF_018294505.1. Taxonomy (NCBI): domain Eukaryota; kingdom Viridiplantae; phylum Streptophyta; class Magnoliopsida; order Poales; family Poaceae; genus Triticum; species Triticum aestivum. The sequence continues at coordinate 78,320,476 of NC_057800.1, forward strand.
TGATCTATTTGAATTGATAGTTCATCAAGCTAAATTCAGGACCTTGATTAAGAAACACAGATTCCATACTGACTGTGTTCTATCTTGTTCACAAATTTTCTCATCTCCACCTTAGAAAAATTCTATTATAGTTTATTAAACAATACTTTTCAGTTTTGTATTGTAAGAAAGAAAGCCAATACACTTCAACGACAGAGGAAGGTAGAAAATATTTTGCAAAAACAGAGTGTCTGATTGTGCTTCGTCCCTGGTTTTAACTCTTGAATGTAAAGAAGTGAAACAACTTGCCCGGTGAAGCTATTTCACATTTAACACTGACCCAGGACCTTTAAGCTACGTGAAGCAACCATGATGTATATCTTGCCTTCAGCATGATCAAATTATATCAACTGAAAAAACTACACACACCAATTGCCAAAGCCAAACTTACCATTATTTCAGTCAGAAATGCAGAACATATACGTATCAGATTACCGAATGAATTACTATCCCTGATGGTAGACAAAGGAAACTGCTCACAGAACAATTCGTACTATGATACTATGGGCATATACTAAAGCATTTTGAGAAGCATAGAACTAAGCAAAGAGACCATGAATCTATTTTGATACCCTTCTTCTGAAGCTATCATTTCAGGTATCAAAATTTTGATGTGTGATCTGGTGTCCGAAGTAGATTTGAATGCTAGCATACATGAAAATCAACATTTTTTCTATTTGGACTTTCTTTAAGTAGGTAAGTATTTTTCGGATAACAACTTCGCTTTACCTCAAAATTGATCAACCGATGTGCCAACGAATAGAACTATAGAATTCAGTAAAGTATGTGCTTATGTATTCCCAGATCCTTGCGATTCAAACAGTAAACTTCCAATGATGGGACTGCCTCTCACGTCCTTTAGCAGCGGAACTCCATCGATTAAATCCTGCTGATGTAAAAAGAGAATGTGATTACTACAGGATAGTTATAGATTAGCCACCAAGAAAAAAAAGGCAAATACAAAAGGAAAAATAAAGCTGGAATATTTATCCATTGCTTAGTGTAAAGAGAAAGCACATGCAACCATGCATTTTTTATCAATTATAATTGTTTCTACTGGTTTCCCTTCTCCAAATAACCTGGCAAATTGTACAAACAGACTAAACATATACAAATTATTGATAGCTCAGTTCATGCCTAACAGAGACCCATCGCCGACCCGACGCACCTTGAGACAGATCTTCTTCCTTTGTTTCTTGACTGATATGCTGCATAAAAGTTCTGTTTACCATCCATAGTAATTAGATTTCGAACAAAGTAACCAGGCAATTAAGCATATACTATCTCTACATACTTTGCACGCTCCTTTATAATTACCCCCTCCGTTCCAGAATATAAGGTGTATTGGTTTCCGTGCAAGTCAACCATGTGAATGTTTGACCAAGATTATAGAATAAAATAACAATATCTGCAATGCCTAGTAGATAGTAAAATCTGAAACTACTTATGATGGATGAAATGATATAAATTTCGTAATGTGAATGTTGATATATTTTTCTAAAAACTCGGTCAAACTTGCACTTGTTTGACTTTTCAAAAAACAAATACACCTTATATAAAGGAACGGAGGTAGTATAACACATACAAAACTAGAAACTTAATTTTAACTATTGTAGTTAAATTCAATTATAAAATCAGTATTAGAGAGCTGAATAACAAATTTGTAGAAGGGGTGATGTTTTTATTTCTTATTTCAATGTGATCAGCAAACAAATGTGTATAACCCACAGTCAAAGGAGAGCACAATTTAATGTTCACTTCAGAAATAAATTGTTATAATCCACATTTGTAGAAGAGCAAATTTAATCTTACCATCTAGCAAACAAAACCTGCAGCGTGAATCATCGCCACAGAGTCCATCCCCGCAACTGCATGCACCCTCAAGCCATCAAGCAGTCAAGCATGCCAGGGAAAAGGCCTGACTTAGAACTGCAAAACTGTGGTACTCCCTCCTGTCCTTTTTACTCTGTATATAAGAATTGTCCGAAGTCAAACTTCATAAAGTTTGACCATATTTATATGAAAAAAATATCAACATCTACAATACTAAAGTTATACAATATGAAAATTAAATTCATCACGCATCTAATGATATGGATTTCATATTCTGAATGTTGGTATTTTTTCTATAAAGTTGGTCAAACTTTACAAAGTTTGACTTCACACAAACCTTAGTACTCCCTCCATTCCTAAATATTTGTTTTTTTAGAGGTTTCAAATGGTGACTACATACGGAGCAAAATGAGTGAATCTACACTCTAAAATATGTCTATATACATCCGTATGTGGTGACCATTTGAAATCTCTAGAAAGACAAATATTTAGGAACGGAGGGAGTATATGCAGAGTAAAAAGGACAGGAGAGTACAGAATTTGCCATAGATTGTCAAAGAGAATTCTGTGGTCCTTTCATTCAAATGGTCTAAAACAAAGTATTGATGTGAAAGAACATAAACATGCAGTAATCCATTGGCATAAATGGGATTGCAATATGAATCCTACATACAAGCAGAGTATAAGCTAGCAGATTTGCTAGGCAGGCCATAACTCTACCTTAATCCTACATACAAGCAGACAATCAGCTAACAGATTTCCTAGAAGTTTCTTCAGTACATGATGCAATCTCAACACACGACTATGCATATGCACAGCTATAGTATATAACTATATATTGACAAATTAACTATCAGAAATAATGAGATGGGATATTCATCCAGCACACAATTCAAACAGTAACAACATAATTGGGAAGAACATAGCAGCAATGAAAATGAGGATCAGAGGAATGGGCATAACACCTCGTTCCTACGTCTACACAATACAGCATAGTTCTAGTGACCTTGCTCAACATTTAATTAAAAAAATATGCCAATAGCAAGCAAAAAAAATAAACATTACAGAACGTTTAGATCTCACCTCACGTTTCTAACACCTGAACTGCTTCCTGGATATAGAGCATCAGAGTTATAAGAGCCAAGAGATGATACATTCTGTATCTGTCATTCTGCCCATTCTCAATCTTTGAGCGACCGGTTGAAATTCCTTTATCTGTTAGGGCTGCAAAACAGTACCAAAACTATTTACTTTAGATCATATATGAAGCTGCTTTCTGGGTATCTATTACCATAATCTATAAAGCAGGCCATGAGATTCCGAACTAATGAGCAAAATAAGATTGTCTGTTGAGTTCACCTGAGGGGAATCTACCGATCAACATAGAAATGCCCAACCTACCAATATGTAGACACGTCCATCAAATAAGCACCACGCAATTTAACAATACCATAAGATGCAACTCCAAAGACTAGCTAACCATCTTTTACTTGCCAGAAACTTGACTACTGTTTCTAAGAACTGACAGAAAAAGGTGAAACCAACCCCTACGTATTTAACACTATCTTTATTTTCTAATCCACCAACATTTGACTAATCTCCCAAGCTTTAAGCCTGTAATCTATATATTACTGGTCAAGTTGTAATGTGCCCCTTGTTCATATGATCAAGTCAGCAATTAATGGGAGAAGTCAGGGAAAATAACTAATGTACATAATACAAGAACACCATACTTAAACGGAAGGATGCCCGGGTCTAGGCTTGGCTTCTTTTCAATCCCTATACTTCGGTAAATCAACAACAACAACAAAGCCTTTAGTCCCAAACAAGTTGGGGTAGGCTAGAGGTGAAACCCATAAGATCTCGCAACCAACTCATGGCTCTGGCACATGGATAGCAAGCTTCCACGCACCCCTGTCCATAGCTAGCTCTTTGGTGATACTCCAATCCTTCAGGTCTCTCTTAACAGACTCCTCCCATGTCAAATTCGGTCTACCCCGCCCTCTCTTGACATTCTCCGCACGCTTTAGCCGTCCGCTATGCACTGGAGCTTCTGGAGGCCTGCGCTGAATATGCCCAAACCATCTCAGACGATGTTGGACAAGCTTCTCCTCAATTGGTGCTACCCCAACTCTATCTCGTATATCATCATTCCGGACTCGATCCTTCCTCGTGTGGCCACACATCCATCTCAACATACGCATCTCCGCCACACCTAACTGTTGAACATGTCGCCTTTTAGTCGGCCAACACTCCGCGCCATACAACATTGCGGGTTGAACCGCCATCCTGTAGAACTTGCCTTTTAGCTTTTGTGGCACTCTCTTGTCACAGAGAATGCCAGAAGCTTGGCGCCACTTCATCCATCCGGCTTTGATTCGATGGTTCACATCTTCATCAATACCCCCATCCTCCTGCAACATTGACCCCAAATACCGAAAGGTGTCCTTCCGAGGTACCACCTGGCCATCAAGGCTAACCTCCTCCTCCTCACACCTAGTAGTACTGAAACCGCACATCATGTACTCGGTTTTAGTTCTACTAAGCCTAAACCCTTCCGATTCCAAGGTTTGTCTCCATAACTCTAACTTCCTATTTACCCCCGTCCGACTATCGTCAACTAGCACCACATCATCCGCAAAGAGCATACACCATGGATATCTCCTTGTATATCCCTTGTGACCTCATCCATCACCAACACAAAAAGATAAGGGCTCAAAGCTGACCCCTGATGCAGTCCTATCTCAATCAGGAAGTCATCGGTGTCGACATCACTTGTTCGAACACTTGTCACAACATTATCGTACATGTCCTTGATGAGGGTAATGTACTTTGCTGGGACTTTGTGTTTCTCCAAGGCCCACCACATGACATTCCGCGGTATCTTATCATAGGCCTTCTCCAAGTCAATGAACACCATATGCAAGTCCTTCTTTTGCTCCCTATATCTCTCCATAAGTTGTCGTACCAAGAAAATGGCTTCCATGGTCGACCTCCCAGGCATGAAACCAAACTGATTTTTGGTCATGCTTGTCATTCTTCTTAAGCGGTGCTCAATGACTCTCTCCCATAGCTTCATTGTATGGCTCATCAGCTTAATTCCACGGTAATTAGTACAACTCTGGGCATCCCCCTTGTTCTTGAAGATTCGTACTAATATACTCCGTCTCCATTCTTCTGGCATCTTGTTTGCCCGAAAAATGAGGTTGAAAAGCTTGGTTAGCCATACTATTGCTATGTCCCCGAGGCCTTTCCACACCTCAATGGGGATACAATCAGGGCCCATCGCCTTGCCTCCTTTCATCCTTTTTAAAGCCTCCTTCACCTCAGACTCCTAGATTCGCCGCACAAAACGCATGCTGGTCTCATCAAAGGAGTCGTCTAGTTCAATGGTAGAACTCTCATTCTCCCCATTGAACAGCTTGTCGAAGTACTCCCGCCATCTATGCTTAATCTCCTCATCCTTCACCAAGAGTTGGCCTGCTCCGTCCTTGATGCATTTGACTTGGCCAATGTCCCTCGTCTTCCTCTCTCGGATCTTGGCCATCTTATAGATGTCCCTTTCACCTTCCTTCGTGCCTAACCGTTGGTAGAGGTCCTCATATGCCCGACCCCTTGCTTCACCAACAGCTCGCTTTGCGGCCTTCTTCGCCATCTTGTACTTCTCTATGTTGTCTGCACTCCTATCCAGGTATAGGCGTCTGAAGCAATCTTTCTTCTCTTTAATCGCCTTCTGGACGTCATCATTCCACCACCAGGTATCCTTATCTTCGCTTCTCCTTCCCCTGGACACTCCAAACTCCTCCGAGGCCACCTTACGAATGCAAGTCGCCATCTTCATCCACACATTGTCCGCATCCCCTCCTTCCTCCCAAGGGCCCTCCTTCGGTAAATAATAAACTAAATTAAATTGTAATTGGAGATGCACCAAGACCTGTGCACAACTTTGCTAGTTAAAAACACAAAAAACTTTGCTAGTTCAAAACACAAAATCTAGAACCTGTACACTCAACGTAAGATCAAATAAAAAATGCTAAGCATTTACCAAGTAACTCAACAACTTGCCTTTTTTATTTCCAATGCGCTCTGCAACACATTTAAAAAAAATCTATGCTGCAATAAATACTAAGGTGGATTTTTTTAAAAGGTAAAAGCACCTACTTAAATTCAGAAACTTCAGTACAGAATAATTAAATCCAAACTAATCAGCAGGTTGCACAATTCCAAATTTGGGTTGATTACATGCTCTCTGTGAAGAGCTCAGTGCATCTTTAGAATTTGTATCCTTGATAGCTACCATTCCAGAAACCACACAAAAGAAAACCAGCATGCTCATCCCTAAGCACCACCAAAGCAACAAAAACAAAGAATTCACAGAAGCAAAATCACATATCCAACCTCTAGAACGCTTATGCATTGCTGGGATACTGGAAGAGGGCTTCACTGGTTTTGAAAAGGAACTGTGCCCTTATTTCTTCAGAGGGTTCATCTCCCATTCACACATTTTCTTCAAACTAGCCAAAAATTGTATGAACTATGAAATAAGCATGAATCCAAAAATGGTACCATGGCATCAAACAACAAAGCCATCTGGGGAACAAACACTCACCCTTTGCAGCTTAGAGTGGATCAGCAGGGAATCAGGAGAGAAGCATTCAGCGAGACGTGGATACCTCCTGGATGCACCCCTACATGCACAGTTTATGGTTTTAATAATCGCAATACCTTCGCAGCTTGAGGATTACTGTATGCTTCAGCACCAACAATTCACGTATTTTGCCTAATGTGTCAGTGTCCAAGGTTTGGCAACAGTTTGCTAACATACAGATTTTCCAGGAGGCAGGACTGCCATCAGTACAAATATACACCTAGGTTCTACACAATGTCCACAAAGGATTGGTGCGCAGATCTGAGATGGCCATAACACTCTTCGCTGCTCTTGAAGTTCGCCAAGCATGCCCAACAAATGTGGCAGCCGCATCTGCACTCAACATGGTTGCAGCCTTCAGCTTTTTCGATCGTGTATCCACAGGAAGGGCAGTTCTTCACATTCTCCTTCCCTTTGCGCCATTCAAGAAGTGTTGCGTCTGGGTCTTCCTTGTATTCTTTGTAAGCCTCACAGGATATGAAAGGATGATACTCGAGATGGCACTTGGTGCAGATCTCCACATAGCAAGCCCCACAGACAAAAGGTTTGGTCTCTGCATCTGGAGCTGCCACCTGGTAGATGGATCGGCAATCCGGTGTTGGGCAGAAACGGTATATTCCTGCCCTAGATGCAACAAATGCCCTTAAGGAAGCACTGAATAGGTCCTCCAGCTTCTCATTTGACACGAGGTGCTTCAGATCAACAATGAGGAATGGCTTCTTGCACCCAGTTTTGAGGCAACAAACAGGGAACCCATCATACGATTTTGTGGCAACTTCACACTGATCCACCAAGCAAGCCCGACAAAATATGTGCCCACACGATTCAAGCTTAAAAGGATCTTCCGTCTCACACAAGCAAATAGCGCATGCATCCATTGAAAGCTCATTGTCAGCCACCCTTTGATTATCATCTTTACTGCCTCCAACATTCTCTGACGGAAGGTGAACCGGGACATTGTGTTTAACTGAGGTTATCAGCTCAGAGATCATCCCCTCCACCCTTCGCTTATCCTCTCTACTGCCCCAAACTTTAAGTATATGGCGGTGTTTATGTAACTCAACCTTTACCGAGGGCATCACAGTCTTGAATCCTTCCAGATCAACTCCAAAATTTTCTACTGTTTTCTTCATCAAGTCTGGAGGGAGGTTATGCCCACGAAGACAAATTTCAAGAGGCCGCTTCTCAAGGAGCTGTGGAAGTGCATGGACCAATTTAGCTTCAGCTTCAGCCATGTGATGCTGGACACAAACCTGGGCAAACATCGGGCCGGGCCGGGTTTTGGGCCGGGCTTGTAAAAGCCCGACCTTCATTTCTCAAGCCTGAGCCCGGCCCGAAGCCCGAAATACTCCCTGATTTCAAGCCCGAGCCCGGCCCGAACTCAAGCCCGAAGCCCGAAAGCCCGGCCCGAACGGTGTTTTTTAGTACGTGTACGTGCAAGCCCGGCCCGAAGCCCGAAAGCCCGGCCCGAAAAAGAGAAAAAGAGAAGCCCGAGCCCGGCCCGAACTACCTTTCGGGCTGCAAAACAAAGCCCGAGCCCGGCCCGAGTGTCAAGCCCGGCCCGGCCCGGCCCGGGTTTTTCGGGCCGGGCTCGGGCCGGGTCGTCGGGCCGGGCTGCCCATGCCCGGGTGGTGTCCAAAGACTTTAATATTTAGACTTTGCCTGTCATACAAAATGTAAGTACCAGTTTCTTGTTCAATTGATTTCAAATGTGCTACACCATCACGGGATAAGAGCATCTGAACTGCACTTAATGTCAGATCAGGGTGGTCTATGGTTTTCCCTTTCATCAAAATCTCAAGCGGCCTTCTCAGATCTGCTATTGTTTTTGTGGCATTTGCAGTGAGCTTTACTCGGAAAATACCATTCTCGGTCTTCTCATAATTGTAAGACACACCTGCATAAAGTACACTGATTAAGACTTCGAACTTGCCAGCTGGTATAAAATTATGTGCTAAACATTCTTCTTGTGCATAAGTTGGAACCTGATGAGTTTGCTGGTTTTGAAAACATCAATGAAGTAGCACACACATTAATTCGGTACAAAATTTACATTGATATTCGGAAACAGATGATGTTATGATTTTATCAGTGGAGATTCACATGTTAGCTGAGGGATCAGCTGACCCCACAGCTTTTTCTTAGTTTCATTCAGATGTGTGCAAAAAAGTAGAAAATTTCAGAGAGATTAATGCACTTGAACCCACAGCCTTTTTGTCACTGGCGCTGCCACTGGATTTTATGCTCTCATGAAGATATTGAGATAAAATAGACAATGAGTTATATAACTACTCATGTTCCCCGGTTCAAATTTATATGAGCCACAACTCATAATGGTTTTCTCCCTGGAGCAAGCGAAGACTTAGAAAAAATGTAATTGAGAAAAATGGCTTTGCCCCTAATATAGATTCTTTATTAGCTAATATATATTCTTTGAAGAATGGTCACTGGCGCTGCCACTGGATTTTATGCTTCTCATGAAGATATTGAGATAAAATAGACAATTAGTTATATAACTACTCATGTTCCCCGGTTCAAATTTATATGAGCCACAACTCATAATGGTTTTCTCCCTGGAGCAAGCGAAGACTTAGAAAAAATGTAATTGAGAAAAATGGCTTTGCCCCTAATATAGATTCTTTATTAGCTAATATAAATTCTTTGAAGAATGGTCATGTTTTTATATAATTAGTCTTTCTTTTGAGCTTGTCTATTACGGTACAAGAAAAATCAATCCTGTCACTCTTAAAGGACAGGTAAAAGGAATTCAAGCTAAGGGACCTAATGAGGAAATTCCTTATTTGGCACTACATTAAAATGTGCTTCCCTATTTGGGCCAGGAAAGAAAATACTTTCCTATTTCACACTGCCTCTAACTTGTATGCCTTTTATGACACTGTCGTCTATTTTGGCCACTAACGGTGTTAATAACACCTGAAAAGACGCTTTTGCCTCTAATGTAGTATGTGACCAAAATTTTGACTAAAGCACTGTGATGAATTTTGGAGGACCTTTAGATTTTTTCATGGTTACATGGACAGATGATACATACATACATTAGGTAGTACACGCACACATCCCCTAAAAAAAGGTAGTACACACAAACATTACATGCCAGCCAGGCGGCCACTAGTAGCAGTACACGACTACACGCCCCGACCAGACTGCAACGTGCGCACAAAGGTGCGCCATAAGGCGGAAGCTTAATTCCTCCTCCATCTCCCACACGTGCGCTTCCGGCAAGAACGATGGTCACGGTGGTGGCACAGCTGCTGGAGGAGGCACACGCTGGGGTTCGTGGCAGCGTATCAACCAGCACCCGGAGCTGGCATTCCAGGAACAGCACACCTCCGTGCTTGACGCTCTCTAGCTGTCCCCTACATCCGCGCTGTGGCACTGCAGCGCCGTAGACCAACCACGCAGATGAGCTCACCGACAGCAATTTGACACCCCCCCTCCCCCCCCTCTCACCGACAGCCATTCGACACACATTAGGTAGTACAACACACATCCCCTAAAAAAAAGGTAGTACACGCAAACATTATATGCCGGCCACTAATAGCAGTACACGACTACACGCCCCGACCAGACTGCAACGTCCGCACAAAGGCGTGCCATAAGGTGGCAGCTTAATTCCTCCATCTCCCACACGTGCGCTTCCGGCAAGAACGATGGTCACGGTGGCGGCACAGCTGCTGGAGGAGGCACACGCTGGGATTCGTGGCAGCGTATCCACCAGCACCCGGAGCTGGCATTCCAGGAACAGCACACCTCCGTGCTTGACGCCCTAGCTGTCCCCTACATCTGCGCTGTGACACTGCAGCGCCGTAGACCGACCACACAGATGAGCTCACCGACAGCCATTCGACATCGCCCCCACACCCACACACACCCACACACCACCACCACCACCACCACCACCAGCGCGCTGCCGTTCCACGCAACACCACCCACCCCCAGACCCTGGACCTCCACCTCTCTTCACCAGTACCGCTGCCTCCGCCAACGGCCACGGACCGCGACCGGCGATACCTGCACCTCCTGTTTGTCGATCTGGCACTCCCGCTCAATGAGTTTGCACACCTGGCGGACGACCGTGCTGGAGGCAGAGGAGGACAGCAAGGACAAGGACACACAGGGGCAGGGGCAGGGTCGTGTGTGCACGCAGAGGCAGAGGAGGCGGTTGCAGAGGCTGTGCAGGCACTGCGCCGTAGGGCACGGGCGGCTGCTTCCAGCAGTACCAATGACCGCTTCAGTCCATCTTGGGTGGGGATTGGGGGAGAAATTGAAGGGGATGGATCAGTGGACAAAGAGTGGGAGGGAGAGAGCAACTTGGACGCGATGGCCTGTTTTTTTCTTCCTTTCTAGTATTGTACAGCCAGCAGTAGTTTCGTCCATGCAACAAAAAATGACAGGTCTTAGACCTTATATACTAGGGGTGGCTGACGGTGCCACGAAAGGCATGAAAGGCATGAAAATAAGATCTGGTGCCAAATAGGGAAAAAAAGTTTTTTCCAGGGTCAAACAGGGAAGTCATCACTATCCTAGTGTCAAATAAGGAAAGGTACTAAAGGCATGAAAAATCTTGAAGTTTCACAAAAAAGAAAACACTGCAACACCAGTAGCAGTAAGTTGCTCCCTAGGGAGATGAGGGTCCTAGATGAGTTTCCGGAAAAGATGGCTCACAAAGTCTGGCTACCTCATATAAAACTAAACTAAGTGAAAAAAGAAAGACAAAAAGGAATATGAAAGCAACCGCAACTGAGGAATGAGAGGTTCAACCAATAGAACAGTGAAAAAAATCAATGCATTTAGCGAATGAGGAATGCAGGCACACCTTTTTGGCTTCGGAAGCTCTCAAGCAGAGAAGTAACTTCCTGGCTGATAACATTGTAAACACGCACTGAACAGGACATAGTGCTATGAAATACATGCTTGCACTGTATTATCTGCCAAGGTTGACAACAAGGAAGAATACTTCCTTCAAGATGGTCCAGTGCTCTTGCAGCTTCTCGATGAAGATTTCCATCAAAAGTTAAAGTTGCTCTCATCATCGAGTCATTTTCCTCGGGAGGGAACACTTCAACACGGAAACTTTTTCCAGGAAAACTCTTGTTTGGCATGAATGGAGAAATTTCTCTAATCAGCACTTCTTCGCATACAGAAACAGAGGGGCTAGCTATAGTGGCTTCCTTGACCCTGAGCAGGCGGATATTAAGGATTCTCCTTGTTGTTGCGCTGCGAAAAGCATCATATAGTTCCCGCTCCGAGACATGCAATGGAATTCTTTCGACAAATACACAGTTCTCCTCCTTCATACTAACCCTACAACTGATAAAGAATTTATTAAGCTCATCCCGCAAGCACATGTACACATCTTGGATTTTACCGTCTTAAGATGGAAGAAGATTCGTTCTCCTACCCATTTCTAAGTTAAGCAAGAGATAACTCATAATTTGATATGCACTCGCACTCGCATCTTGGGTCACTGGAACCTGATGATAATTACTCACTCCTTCATCCTGAGAAAGGATCTTGGCTATGAAAAAAAATGGATCACTAGCTTGCGCAGCAAATTGAATGAAACTTTCGTCCGAAGTAAACATTTCAGTCTGGTGTTCGTTATACCATTTAAGGGCATCATCTAAGTTCGAGAACTTTGGATACTTAAAGGCTGCAGCACATGCTAAGTGTTGACTGAGATTCTTTTTTTCCGACAGGTGGTTTTGTGCTGGAGGTTGAGGATGATCGGCAGAAAAGAGTAATAAACTTTTTGACAAATCACGCTCATGAAAATGCAATACACCTGAACGGTAGATTCTACCACGGAAGTCCATGAATGCTGGCAAATAGAATTGATAACCTTCGTATGCTGACGCAAGTCTTATTAAAAGATCTTCATAACTAGCCTGCTGCACCTGTTTTAATAATTTATTTAACAGTATGTTATAGCTACAAGCATTATTAATACCTTTGACGTTATTGAAGTAGCACTCCCCGACATGAAGCTACCACTTCTCTCCTATTGTTTCAAGCTGTTATCTCATTGCCCCCTTTTAGTAGCACCTTTGACCTCTCACCTTCCATCGATTCCTAAGGCAAAGCAGTCATCTACAACAGATTGAGCTTCCCCACTGGCACATGTTACAAGTGCAAGGCCCCTGCTTTCCTTACGTGGCCAACATAATTTAGCTCTTACTGAAGGAAATCGTAAACCTTGATTATCAGGAGAACATACAGGAACTATTTTTAGAGAGGAACCATGAAATTCTACCCCGTTCAATTTTGACACAGCATCTTCAGCATTTTCAGGTTTGAGGAATGTAATCTTCCCCCATTTAGTTTCATCTGAGCCTAGCCTGAAATTTCCACTGGATTTATGAAAATTAGCAATACCGGAGACAAGACTATCCACCAAGCTAATAAGCTCCTTGTCATTGATGTCACTTGCATTTTGATGTAGAACCTCTACTGTCAGATATCTCTTCCCAAGTTCTAAATGTTTGACCTCAGCACCTGAGCCAAATAGTGCAATAGGAGAGCTGCCTGACCTCTCGGGAAATAAACTTCTCTCAAGGCACTCGTTCCTCATCAACTTACCTTCACATTCCATAGCATTGTTAACAATGCAAAAGACCTTTTCCATGTGCTGTGCGGTAGCAAATAACACGACTTCGTTATTGTTAAAGTTAACTTCAACAGTTACTCGGTCATCCTTGCAATCTTCCTTGAGATGTGAGATGATCTTCTGCTGATTTTGGCCAGATTTGCCAACAAATTTTGCCAGCAAGTTATTACCAAGCCCACTAATCACCTTTATCTGTAATTTATGTTTCTCCAGTTGCTGAACGGAAGACATTGGGTGAATTGCATACAAAGCATCATGATCAACAGCAGTTACGCATACCAGATATTGATTTGGGACGGATAAGATTTCTGAAAAGACCACCCAATCTGGCTTGGTACCATAATTGAGCAATGAGCATGAGGGATGAAGGTTCACAATCTGATCTGTTGAAATCACCTGGTAACCAAACCTTTCATGTCCTAAAAACATAGCAAGATTACCTGCAAGAGATGACAAGATAATTCTTTTTAGCAACTTATCATGCTCGCTGGGAGCCTCAGGATTCCAACACCAATAACTTGGGATTATAATTTTCAACTCATGCTTTAGACAATTTTCAAGTTCTGATATAGTTTCCTGGCACCTCCTCATGGTTTTGGCATTGATGCTGTTCTGCCAACACCACATATTCCTGTTCTCATGCCCATCCTCCCATTTCTTATAAACAGCGAGTAGAGTGAACAGATCTCCATCTTGGTGACACAAACGGACTTTCTGAAGGTCAGCTTTGTGTTTCTCCTCATCAGTGCCCACTCTACAAAAGATGCTGCTAGAATTTGCCATAACAGCAGCTAAAACTACACCTTCCTTCCTCAAACCAAAACCAAAGCAATCAAGCATAATTTTTCCAAGCCTTGGCTCAATTCCCAATTTGACCAAGTGGCGTCCAGTATCAGTCAGCTCATAGCAATTACAATTACATTTGACAGCACCCAACTGTTCAAGGTTCTTCACAGCCATATTGATCACTTCTGGATTTGGGGCATCAACAAACTCAAAATTCTGTGCATCTTTAACACCCAAAGCAAGTATTCTTAGAACAGCAGTGCCAAGATGAACTTTTTGGATTTCAGGTTCTTGATGCAGTTCCATCATACTGAAGTCGGCTTCGGAGTAAAGCCTATAACACTTCCCCACTCCCGTTCGACCTGCCTGGCCAGCGCGTTGATTAGCTGAACTTTGGGAAATCCAATTGACTTTCAGAACATTAAGACCACTGCTAGGCACAAATCTGCTGTCCTTGACCAGTCCAGAATCAACAACATACTTCACTTCTTTTATAGTAAGTGATGTTTCAGCTATATTGGTGCAGAAGATAATTTTTCTCATTCCAGAATAGCTTTTGAAAACACGACTCTGTTCCACAGGGGAAAGCTTTCCATGCATAGGAAGTACCACCGCACTTGCATCGGTGAAATTTTCACAGGCCCATTCAACTTCTAGCTGGGATGTCAAGAAAGCAAGGATGGCACCCTCTTCTTCATTCTTGTGGATGATGCTTACCTGCCTTATAACATCATTGACATAAGAAGCAGCAGCACAAGGACCACGCAAAGAGTTTGGCACAATATTGAAAGAAGCATCAACTGATACATCAGGTACATATTTAATTTCAACAGGAAAATTTCTCCCTTTCACATGGAATGTTTGGCAGCCATAAAAGTATTCAGCAAGTCTATTAGCATCAGCAGTGGCAGACATTATAATGAGTCGCAAATCCAACCTATCAAGCAGCTTCTTTTTGATCAAAGCTAAGAGAAGATCGGTGTTCAAGCTTCTTTCATGAGCTTCATCAACAATGATATAGGAAATGCCATTCAGGTCCGCATCATTCATACAGTGATATAAAAGACAACTATCTGTGCAAAATATAATCTTCGAACTGAAATTTTGATCATTCCAAAAGCTTGAACATGACGACACAAAATTGTCTGCATAGCAGCCCTTGCTTTCTTCATCTACTCTGTGTGCCAATGATAAAGCAGCAATTTTCCGAGGTTGCGTACAGACAATTGAATCATTACCAGAAAGACCCGAGTCAGCAAGAAACTGAACTAGTTGTGTGCTTTTCCCAGAACCAGTTTCCCCAATTAAGATCATAACCTGTAGAGAAGAAAGCTCGTATAATTAAACCTTGACTTTTGCATCAGCATGTTACGGCCGACAAATTCAAATAAACAAGTGAAACTAAATGGTGCACTGCAATATAATAACATGCACATGACAAAGCTCCACAGGCACGGCTCTTTCTCCTTGATTCTAAGCATGCAAATCCATAGCTAAAAATGCACACCGAGGCAGGCGCTTAAGCGTGCCTACATTATAGAAAAACTTCTGGCGCTTTATTACGCTAATTAAGCGTGCGCTACAGTCAGAAAAGCACAAGGCGGTGGCAAAACGCACAAACGCCTAGCGTTTTCTTTAACTTTGTGAATAATCATAAATTGTCAAATGGCTCGCACTGCATTGCAAATTTGCAATGCCATCACAAATAGAACTGCAGATAAGTCACCTGATTATTGAAAATGTGATTGAGAATCTTTCTGCGGTATGCGTAGATTGGTAGCCCCTCGTTGAGCCTCCTGCACTCACGCAGCATCATCATGTGCAACCTCACAAAGTCCACATCCTCTCCTTCCCCAATCCCAAACACATCCACCCCTTCTTCCTCATCCACTTCCTCCTCGTCATCCGTCCCATGTAACATGGCACGCCTTATCGAACTCATGGCTGCTTTGTACTCGGCAATTTTGGCATCTATCAATTCCTTCTCAGCCTCCAGTGTTCTCTTCTGGAGATTGAACTGATCGAAGTCGCGGAAGTTATTGTGACCGCGCAGGCGGCGTTTCACAGACTGGATGGAGACCGCGAGCTCAGCGGAGCGGGCGGCGGAGCGGGAGACGAGGCCGGAGTCGAGGAGGCGGGACGCGTGGGAGGCGAAGAGGGAGGCGACGAGGGGGTAGGCGTGGGAGGCGAGGGCGGCGTCGGGGAGGTGCGGGGTGAGGAGGTGGAGGCCGTCGAGGCGGAGCGACCAGAGCTCGCGCGCGGCGGCCGCGGCGGTGGGGAGGGAGCGGAAGAGGAGTTGGGCGGCCTGGCGGCCGGAGGAGCAGGCGGATAGGCTGTCGGGGGGCGGCGACTGGAGGCCCGCGACGAGGGCGTCGACCTCCGTGGCCGGCGGGGAGGAGGAGCTGGGGCCCGCGCGGAGGAGGATCACCGCGAACTGCCGCGCGTGCGGGGGCGGCTGGCGGGGCCGCTGCTGGCGGTGCAGGTGGGGAGGCGGCGAGACTCGGTCCGGCGGGCGGAAGGGGCGGCGGTCCTGAGACGGACGCATGGCGTCGGCGTGCGCTCCGAGGGTTTTGGAGGGTTTCGGCGATGGTTAGAATCGAGGTCGCGGGGGGAGCCCTGCCCTGGGTCGCCGGAGTCGGTGCGGTCGCTCTTCCAGGGGACGGGGCGAGATTCTGGTTCGAACTCGACTACTCCTCGTCTCCTCCGCTTCGTGCTCCCATAAATCTTTCTCGTTTTCCTTTTCCTGCAAATTTTCTCAGTTGTACTACTATACGTCGTTGCACAAAAGTTGTGTAAGGAATAAAATATTCTATACAGTTATGCTAAAACACATCTAGATCATAAGTATTGCACATTCAAGTCCTATGTCATTGATCTTACTATCTCCGTTTCAGTTTACAAGTCTTGTGCGTATATCTAGATTGTAAATTTTATCATCTTAATATAATGTATATAACACAAAAATTATACCGTTTGAAAATAGAACATCAAAAGTTTATATTGATATATTTTTTATAATATATAACTTGTATTAGGTTGGTCAAATTGATAACCTAGGAGTACATGCACGTCCGGTAAACTGAAAGAGAGGGAGTACATTGAGATTATTTTATATATACTTCAAAAGGAAAAGAAAAAAAATAGAAATCATATCCGGCGAACGTCAGAATTTTCGTCCCTTCCGGCGAACCTGCTCGTTGCCATCAGACGTGTCGCACGGATCTTGAAGCACAGAGAGAAGACACATCAGCTTTGGAAACTCGTTTGTCGAGAACGAAAATGACATAAACGCTTCTCTGTCCAAATACACCTGCCCACTGCACTAGCTAGCACCTCAAGCGTCCACATGAGTGACCTGAGTTTGAATCCTAGTTTTTTTTTCTATTTTACTACTAGATGGCAAAGATATTATGCGAAAATTTATTTAGGTATATGGGAAGTTTTAAAAGTATATACTCTCTGCGTTTTCCTAAATATTTGTCTTTCTAGAGATTTCAACAAGTGACTACTAAAGGAAATATGCTCTAGAGGCAATAATAAAGTTGTTATTTATATTTTCTTATATCATGATAAATGTTTATTATTCATGCTAGAATTGTATTAACCGGAAATTTAGTACATGTGTGGATACATAGACAAATAAAGTGTCCCTAGTATGCCTCTACTTGACTAACTCGTTAATCAAAGATGGTTAAATTTCCTAGCAATGGACATGTGTTGTCATTTGATGAACGGGATCACATCATTAGAGAATGATGTGATAGGCAAGACCCATCCGTTAGCTTAGCACTATAATCGTTTAGTTTATTGCTATTGCCTTTTTCATGACTTATACATGTTCCTACGACTATGAGATTATGCAACTCCCGAATACCGGAGGAACACCTTGTGTGCAATTAAACGTCACAACATAACTGGATGATTATAAAGATGCTCTACAAGTGTCTCTGATGGTGTTTGTTGAGTTGGCATAGATCGAGATCAGGATTTGTCACTCAGTGTTTCGGAGAGGTATCTCTGGGCCCTCTCGGTAATGAACATCACTATAAGCCTTGCAAACAATGTAACTAATGAGTTAGTTACGGGATGATGCATTACGGAACGAGTAAAGAGACTTGCCGGTAACGAGATTGAACTAGGTATGATGATACCGTCGATCGAATCTCGAGCAAGTAACATACCGATGACAAAGGGAACAACGTATGTTGTTATGCGGTTTGACCTATAAAGATCTTCGTAGAATATGTAGGAGCCAATATGAGCATCCAGGTTCCCCTATTGGTTATTGACCGGAGATGAGTCTTGGTTATGTCTACATAGTTCTCAAACCCGTAGGGTCCGCACGCTTAACGTTCGATGACGATTTGTATTATGAGTTATGTGATTTGATGCACCGAAGGTTGTTCGGAGTTCCGGATGAGATCACGGACATGACGAGGAGTCTCGAAATGGTCGAGACGTAAAGATCGATATATTGGACGGCTATATTCGTGTAACACCCTCGATGCGACTATATCTCCCACGTGTCGAGGCACGACTTAGAGGCATAATCGCATTGAAGGCATATGTCGCAAGTTAGGCAATCTTCACAACATCCCATGTAATATATAGATAATAAAAGGGGAGATAACATAGTTGGCTTACACTCGCCACGTCAATCAAGTACATAAATAACATTACATCATTCAAACACTCATGGCCCGACTACGACGCCAAAATAAAAGATACCCAACATGCGACACGGTCCCGATCACTCCCAATTGGGCACCACTACTGATCATCAGGAAAGGAAACATAGTAACGTTGAGAGTCCTCGTCGAACTCCCACTTGAGCTCAAGCGCGTCATCTGGAGCGGAATCATCAGGCCCTGCATCTGGTGTAATAGTAATCTGTGAGCCACAGGGACTCAGCAATCTCGCACCCTCGCGATCAAGACTATTTAAACTTATAGGTAAGGCAAGATAAATATGTGTGGAGCTGCAGCAAGCGACTAGCATATATGGTGGCTATCCTGTTCGCAAAAGAGAGCGAGAAGAGGAGGCAAAGCGCGAGAGAGAAACTAGAGGACAACCTGCGCAAGCATTACTCCAACACCGTGTCTACTTCCCGGACTCCGCCGAGAAGAAGCCATCACGGTAACTCACACTGTTGATTCATTTTAATTAAGTTAAGGTTCAAGTTATCTACAACCGGACATTAACAAATTCCCATATGCCCATAACCGCGGGCACGACTTTCGAAAGTTCAAATCCCTGCAGGGGAGTCCCAACTTAGCCCATGACAAGCTCTCACGGTCAACGAAGGAATAGACCTCCTCCCGAGACGTTCCGATCAGACTCGGTATCTCGGTTCTTCAAGACACTTCGACAGGTTAAAACAAAACCAGCAACACCGCCCGAATGTGCCGACAAATCCCGATAGGAGCTGCACATATCTCGTTCTCAGGGCACACTCAGATAGGTCAAGCTACGAGTAAAACCAACCCTCGAGTTTCCCCGAGGTGGCCCCGCAGGCTGCCTGGTTCGGACCAACACTCAGAGGAGCACTGGCCCGGGGGGGCGGGTTTAAAATAAGATGACCCTCGGGCTCCGGAAACCCAAGGGAAAAAGAGGCTAGGTGGAAAATGGTAAAACCAAGGTTGGGCATTGCTGGAAAAGCTTTAATCAAGGCGAACTATCAAGGGGTTCCCATTATAACCCAACCGCGTAAGGAACGCAAAATTCGTGAACATAACACCGATATGACGGAAACTAGGGCGGCAAGAGTGGAACAAAACACTAGGCGAGATGCCGAGCCTTCCACCCTTTACCAAGTATATAGATGCATTAAGATAACATGGCAATATAATGATATCCCAACAAGTAAATAAATGTTCCAACAAGGATCGGCCTCCAATCTTCACCTGCAACTAGCAACTCTATAAGAGGGGTTGAGCAAAGCGGTAACATAGCCAAACAACGGTTTGCTAGGACATGGTGGGTTAGAGGTTTGACATGGCAATTTGGGAGGTTTGAAAGCAAGTGGTAGGCATCGTAGCATTGGCATGGCAAAAGAGCGAGCAATCTAGCATAGCAAAGATAGTAGTGATTTCGAGGGTATGATCATCTTGCCTGTAAAGTTGTCAGAGTTGACTGGATCCTCGAAAGCAAACTCAACGGGCTCCTCGTTAGCGAACTCGTCTCCTGGCTCTACCCAAACAAGACAAACAAGCAAACGGAACACAATCAACCACGTGCAAAGCTCAAACAATATGATGCAATGATGGTATGCTATGCGAGATGCGATGCGGGATGCATATGCAAGATTTGACAAGGGATGCATGAACCTGGCCTCAACTTGGAAATCCAAGTGTGCCACTGGAGAGATGAGATGAAATCGCTTGAAAACAATATAAAGAACGCCGGAATCAGAGTTACAGTTTGGAAATGGCAAGCAATTCAAATATGACCACGTTCTGCGATTTACATCAAGTAGCCATCTAAATGCAATGAGATGAACATGCTACAGCATCCAAACATGGCAACAAAATACATGGCAGGGATGCATTCATGATGCTTAACAAAAGTCTAGCACTGAGATACGGTCAATTCATCCATTAACAGGTTCAAACAAGCATGGCAAAAATGCATATGACAAACGGATTTCAGACTTGGTGAAATTAACACTTGTCTGGAATTTCAGATCAGATAGCACTCTTCGGAGCAACAAAACTATATGCTACAGGATCTGAACATGGCAAAGTAAAGTATGGCATGGAGCTACTCAAAGAGCTTAACAAAAGTCCCTTAGTGACCTTGAGCCAAAAGGGATCAGAAAATGCAATTGCAAGCATGTGAACATGGCAAAAACATAATCAGTTCTCAGACTTAGTGAAAACTGGAGCATACTGAGAACAGATATCAAGTAGGCATGTTTACGAACTCGATGCACTCACTACAGAGCATGTCATGATAAACTAAGCATACATCCATCAAGAATACACAAATGCAAGCTAGACATGGCAAGAACAATAGCATAGCATGCACGGATCAACTACAACATCCTCGGCAAAATCGCTAACAAGTAGAGAATCTGCCCAGATTCACGAAGTAGCAAAAGTAGAGCTCGATTGACTCAAGCTAGGGTGCTCCATAATTACAAACAAAGACATGGATGGATAGAGCACTACAAGATTAACAAAACAACCTTACTGATCATTCTCAAAAGAGGCACGGATCATTAAGAGACAACATGAACATATGGCAATATGAGATAAACAGGTCAAGGACTTAGTGGAAATGCTAAGTCCCTGAAATCAGCATTACCAAATGTCTCACTTTGCAAGCTTGTGCTAGTCACACACATCACAAAAATACATGGGTTGCACCTCTGTAAAGATGGAAAAACCCTTAACAAAAGATATGTAGAACTCAGGGACATATCATGCACACAATAATCATGGCAAAAATGACAAATATCTAAATGGAGTAGCAGATCTGACAATTATCTCAAGTAGTACTCTTCTAACAGAATTTCGGGCATCAGGATGAACTCAAATGGAAATGACGCAATGGAATGAAATGATGTACTCTTTGAGGCGAACATTTTGATATGCTATATGCCCAAAACGGAGCTACGGATGAGGAGTTACGATGCGATGAACAGGAGCATATGAACTAGGAAATTTCGGGGACTTAGTGAAATCTCGAGGGGGAAAAGTCAACCTCCCAGATCCGGATCGGGGCGGCGCGTGAACCGAGGTTCGCCGGATGGGTTCGCCGGAGGAGGAGTCGGCCGGAGCATGGGGAACGCCGGAGAGGACCGGGTCGCCGGATCCGGCCGGCGGAGGGAGGCGCGGACGGAGCCGCGGCGTCGGCCGGCGGGAGCGGCGCGGCGGGGCGGCGTCGGAGCGAGGCGGCGGCGTCGGGCGTCGATGGCGGGCGCGGCGGCTCGGCGGCACCGGAGCGAGGCGGCGGCGTCGGGCTCCAGGCGCGGGGGACTCGAGCGGCCGCGGGGCCGCGCGGGCCGCGCGGGCCGGCTGCGGGCTTCGGCGGGCCGCGGCTGTCGGCGGGGAAGTGGGGCGCGGGCTTGCCGCGTGGCGCGCCCCGGTTGGCCGGAGGCGGCGGCGGACGCTGTCCGGCCGGGCCGGACGTGTCCAGTGCGGCGAGGAGCAGTGGATCTAGGGTTAGGGGTGGCTTGAACCGGAATTTGAGGAGGGGGGTTCTATATATAGGCATAGAGGGAGTTAGGAGAGTCCAAATGAGGTGCGGTTTTCAGCCATGCAATCGTGATCGAACGCTCTAGATAATGGAGAGGGTTTTGGTGGGTTTTGGGCCAACTTGGAGGGGTGTTGGGCTGCAACACACACGAGGCCTTTTCGGTCCTTCGGTTAACCGTTGGAGTATCAAACGAAGTCCAAATGATACGAAACTTGACAGGCGGTCTACCGGTAGTAAACCAAGGCCGCTTGGCAAGTCTCGGTTCAATCCGGAAATGTTTAATCCCCACACATGAAAGAAAGGTAGAATTGACCACCGGAGGAGAATGAAGCGCCGGAATGCAAAACGGACAACGGGGAAAATGCTCGAATGCATGAGATGAACACGTATGCAAATGCAATGCACATGAAGACATGAAATGAGATGCATGACAACAATAACAACACACGGAGACAAAAACCCGAACCCGAGAAAATAAAATAACTTAACGTCGGAAATGGCAAGAGTTGGAGTACATATTGGGTAAGTTACATTCGGGGTGTTACAATTCGGACATCGGAAAGGTTTCGAGTGATTCGGGTATTTTTCAGAGTACCAGAGAGTTATGGGAATTCGCCGAGGGAAGTAGTGGGCCTTAATGGGCCATACGGGAAATGAGAGAAGGGCCTCAAGGGTGGCCGCGTGCCCCCCATGGCAAGTCCGAATTGGAGTAGGAAGGGGGCGGCGCCCCCTCTCTTTCCTTCTCCCTCTCCTACTCCTTCCCTCTCTCCCCTCTTGGAAAAGGAAGGGGACTCCAACTAGGATTGGGAATCCTAGTTGGACTCCCCCTATAGGCGCTCCCCTCCTAGGCCGGCCTCCTCTTCCCCCCTCCCTTATATACGTGGGCAGGGGTCACCCCAAAGGCACTCCAAGATTTGTCTTAGCCGTGTGCGGTGCCCTCCTCCACAGTTTTCCACATCGGTCATATTGTCGTAGTGCTTAGACGAAGCCCTGCGTCGGTAACTTCATCATCACCGTCACCATGTTGTCGTGCTGACGAAACTCTTCCTCGGCCTCAACTAGATCTAGAGTTCGAGGGACGTCACCAGATCACGGAGGTGTCGTACGTTCGGAACTTGATCGGTTGGATCGCGAAGACGTTCGACTACATCAACAGCGTTACTCAACGCTTCCGCTTTCGGTCTACGAGGGTACGTAGACACACTCTCCCCTCTTGTTGCTATGCATCTCCTAGATAGATCTTGCATGATCATAGGAAAAAATTGAAATACTGTGTTCCCCAATAGTGACATCAGAGCCAGGTCTATGCGTAGATGTTATATACACGAGTAGAACACAAAGGAGTTGTGGGCGTGGGTATATACATATTGCTTGCCGTCACTAGTTGTTTATTGATTCGGCAATATTTGATACGTCTCTGTCGTATCTATAATTTTTGATTGTTCCATGTCAATATTCTACAACTTCCATATACTTTTGGCAACTTTTTATACTATTTTTGGGACTAACATATTGATCCAGTGCCCAGTGTCAGTTCCTGTTTGTTGCATGTTTTTTGTTTTGCAGAATATCCATATCAAACGGAGTCCAAACGGGATAAAAACTGACGGAGATTTTTTTGGAATATATATGATTTTTGGGAAGAAAATCCACGCGAGACAATGCCTAAGGGGGCCACGAGGCAGGGGGCGCGCCCGAGGGGGGTAGGCGCCCCCCTGACCCTCGTGGCCACCCCGTAAGGCGGTTGATGCCCTTCTTTCGCCGCAAGAAAGCTAATATCCAGATAGAGATCGTGTTAAAATTTTAGCCCAATCGGAGTTACGGATCTCCGGGAATATAAGAAATGGTGAAAGGGTAGAATCTGAGAACGCAGAAACAGAGAGAGACAGAGAGACAGATCCAATCTCGGAGGGGATCTCGCCCCTCCCACGCCATGGAGGCCAAGGACCAGAGGGGAAACCCTTCTCCCATCTAGGGAGGAAGTCAAGGAAGAAGAATACGAAGGGGCCCCCTCTCACCTTCTCTTCTGGTGGCGCCGGAACACTGCCGTGGCCATCATCATCACCGCAATCTTCACCAACAACTTCACCGCCATCATCACCAACTCTTCCCCCCTCTATGCAGCGGTATAACCTCTCTCTTACCCACTATAATCTCTACTTATCATGGTGTTCAACGCTATATATTATTTCCCAATGATGTATGGCTATCCTATGATGTTTGAGTAGATCCGTTTTGTCCTAATGGTTATTTGATGATCGTGATTGGTTTGAGTTGCATGTTTTAATATTGGTGCTGTCCTATGGTGCTCTCTGTGTCGCGCAAGCGTGAGGGATCCCCGCTGTAGGGTGTTGCAATACGTTCATGATTCGCTTATAGTGGGTTGCGTGAGTGACTGAAACACAAACCCGAGTAAGGGGGTTGTTGCGTATGAGATAAAGAGGACTTGATGCTTTAATGCTATGGTTGGGTTTTACCTTAATGATCTTTAGTAGTTGCGGATACTTGCTAGAGTTCCAATCATAAGTGCATATGATCCAAGTAGAGAAAGTATGTTAGCTTATGCCTCCTCCTCATATAAAATTGCAATAATGATTATCGGTCTAGTTATCGATTGCCTAGGGACAAATAACTTTCTCGTAACAAAAAGCTCTTTACTAAAACTAACTTAGTTGTGTCTTTACCTAAACAGCCCCTACTTTTTATTTACATAATCTTTATTACCTTGCAAACCTATCCAACAACACCTACACAGTACTTCTAGTTTCATACTTGTTCTAGGTAAAGCGAACATCAAGCGTGCGTAGAGTTGTATCGGTGGTCGATAGAACTTGAGGGAATATTTATTCTACCTTTAGCTCCTCGTTGGTTCGACACTCTTACTTATCGAAAACTGTTGCGATCCCCTATACTTGTGGGTTATCAAGACCTTTTTCTGGCGCCGTTGCCGGGGAGCAATAGCGTGGGGTGAATATTCTCATGTGTGCTTGTTTGCTTTATCACTAAGTAATTTTTATTTGCTGTTCTTAGTTGGTCCTTATCTTTAGATATGGATATGGAACACGAAATACCAAAAAAATTAGGTGTAGTTTCTGCTCATGGAGATGGGGAACCTCCTAAAACCCTCGATGCTGGTTATGTGAAAGATATTATGTACTACTTTAATAATCCTGAGAAAACCCCATTCAATTATGTAATGGGAGTAACATTGGATCAACGCAAATACTTTAGGGATTATCGCTTGACACAAAAAGGGAAACTATTATGGGATCAAATTCATATATTGAATTGGTATGCTAGGCAACTATGCTTGAGATATGATTATACTTGTTGCTCTAGGATGAAGGCTCCACACCTTCCCTTTTATGCGAATTTAATGATAATAAAACCTTAGCTTCTTATGCTAATGGTATATATGATTACTATGATGTGGAACAAACAGAAGAATTTGTTGCTTTTATGGGTGCTTATGAAATTGAATCTATGTTTAAAGAGTTTAAAGATTTTGATGATTCGGTTTATAGACCTGAAAATTTAGCTATCCTTAAATCTTGCTACGAGAATTATGAATACAATTCCGATATTAATGCACTTATTGAGAAAGTCTCCGCTGTCCAAGAAGAGACTAATATTTTGCAGGAATCTATGAAAGAAGAAGTTGATGAAACTGTGAGCTCATTGGATGAAAAAGATGAGGAGGAGAGCGAAGAACAAAAGGAGGAAGAGCGGATTGATCACCCGTGCCCACCTTCTAATGAGAGTAACTCTTCAACTCATACATTGTTTAATTTCCTTTCGTGCTTACCGAAGGATGAATGCTATGATAATTGCTATGACCCCGTTGATTCTTTTGAAATATCCCTTTTTGATGATGCTTGCTATGCTTGTGGGCAAGATGCCAATATGAATTATGCTTATGGAGATGAACTTGCTATAGTTCCTTATGTTAAACATGAAATTTTTGCTATTGCACCCATGCATGATAGACCTATTATCTTTTTGAATTCTCCCGACTACACTATATCGGAGAAGTTTCCACTTATTAAGGATTACATTGATGGGTTGTGTTTTACTATTACACATGATGATTTTGATAGAAATAATATGCATGTGCTTGCTGCTCCTACTTGCAATTATTATGAGAGAGGAACTACATCTCCACCTCTCTATGTTTCCCACATGATAAAATTGCAAGAAACTGTTTATACTATGCATTGGCCTTTACTTTATGTGCATGAATTGTTATTTTATGACATGCCGATGCATAGGAAGAGAGTTAGACTTTGTTGTTGCATGATATATGTTACTTTGTGCTCACTACTAAATTACAAATCATTGTTAATTAAAATTGGCTTTGATATACCTTGGAATCTGGGTGGATCCATTACTTGAGCACTATATGCCTAGCTTAATGGCTTTAAAGAAAGCGCTGCCAGGGAGACAACCCGGAAGTTTTAGAGAGTCATTTATTTCTGTTGAGTGCTTTTATATAGTTTAAAAACAAAAAAATAAAGAGGGGAACCCAAAACTTTTTCAAAAAGGAAAGTGAAAGTGAGAAAGACAAGCATTGTTGAAGTGGGAGAGCTCCTTGAACTTTGTTCATGCTCACGGCAACTTTGTGAATCTTGATTACAGAAACTTTTCAACAAAAATAATTATCCCCTTGTACAATTCCATTGTATTATAAAAATAATGTGCCAAGGTTTGCCTTTAGGATGTTTACATTTGCTTGATGGTTTGTACGGTGCAGGACAGAAACTTTGGCTGTAGTGCGCAATTTTACATTTTTATCTGAAACGTCAAATGGTTCTGATTCTTTTTGAAATGTCTTTATATAGAAATTGTTTATTTTTCATAATTTTGGCAGAATTTTTCAAGTATCATAAGTATGGTGAATGTTCAGATTATTACAGACTGTTCTGTTTTAGACAGATTCTGTTTTTGATACATAGTTTGCTTGTTTTGATGAAACTATCAAATTTATATCAGTGGATTAAGCCATGAAAAAGTTATATTACAGTAGACACAATGCAAAAACAAAATATGAATTGGTTTGCAACAGTACTTAGAATAGTGATTTGCTTTATTATACTAACGGATCTTACCGAGTTTTCTGTTGAAGTTTTGTGTGGATGAAGTGTTCGATGATTGAGAAGGTCTCGATGTGAGAAGAAGGAAGAGAGGCAAGAGCTCAAGCTTGGGGATGCCCGAGGCACCCCAAGTAAATATTCAAGGAGACTCAAGCATCTAAGCTTGGGGATACCCAGGAAGGCATCCCCTCTTTCTTCAACAAGTATCGGTATGTTTTCGGATTCGTTTCGTTCATGCGATATGTGCAATCTTGGAGCATCTTTTGCACTTAGTTTTCACTTTTCTTTTATGCACCATGCTGGTATGAGAAGTCCTTGGTTGATTTATAGAATGCTCTATGCACTTCACTTATATATTTTTAGTATGGCTTTATAGAATGCTTCATGTGCTTCACTTATATTAGTTAGCGCACAAGCATATCTTTTGTAGAAAGAATTAAACTCTCTTGCTTCACTCATATCTATTTAGAGAGATGACAGGAATTGGTCATTCACATAGTTAGTCATAAAAATCCTACATAAAACTTGTAGATCACTGAATATGATATGTTTGATTCCTTGTAATAGTTTTGCGATATAAAGATGGTGATATTAGAGTCATGCTAGTGGGTAGTTGTGGATTGTAGAAATACTTGTGTTGAAGTTTGTGATTCCCGTAGCATGCACGTATGGTGAACTGTTATGTAACAAAGTCGGAGCATGATTTATTTATTTATTGTATTCCTTATGAGTGGCGGTCGGGGACGAGCGATGATCTTTTCCTAACAATCTATCCCCCCTAGGAGCATGCGCGTAGTACTTTGTTTCGATGACTAATAGATTTTTGAAATAAGTATGTTAGTTCTTTATGACTAATGTTGAGTCCATGGATTATACACACTCTCACCCTTCCACCATTGCTAGCCTCTCTAGTATCAGGCAACTTTCGCCGGTACCTAAACCCACCATATACCTTCCTCAAAACAGCCACCATACCTACCTATCATGGCATTTACATAGCCATTCCGAGATATATTGCCATGCAACTTCCATCATCATCATATACATGACTTGAGCATTCATTGTCATATTGCTTTGCATGATCGTAAGATAGCTAGCATGATGTTTTCATGGCTTGTCCGTTTTTGACGTCATTGCTACGCTAGATCATTGCACATCCCGGTACACCGCCGGAGGCATTCATATAGAGTCATATCTTTGTTCTAGTATCGAGTTGTAATATCGAGTTGTAAGTAAATAAAAGTGTGATGATCATCATTATTAGAGCATTGCCCCAGTGAGGAAAGGATGATGGAGACTATGATTCCCCCACAAGTCGGGATGAGACTCCGGATGGAAAAAAAGAAAAGAAAAAGAAAAAAAGAGAAAGGCCAAAAAAAGGAGAAGCCCCCCCCCCCCCCCAAAATGAGAGAAAAAGAGAGAAGGGGCAATGTTACTATCCTTTTACCACACTTGTGCTTCAAAGTAGCACCATGTTCTTCATATAGAGAGTCTCTTGAGTTATCACTTTCATATACTAGTGGGAATTTTCATTATAGAACTTGGCTTGTATATTCCGATGATGGGCTTCCTCAAATGCCCGAGGTCTTCATGAGCAAGCAAGTTGGATGCACACCCACTTAGTTTTTAGTCTGAGATTTCATACACTTATAGCTCTTAGTGCATCCGTTGCATGGCAATCCCTACTCACTCACATTGATATTTATTGATGGGCATCTCCATAGCCCGTTGATACGCCTAGTTGATGTGAGACTATATTCTCCTTTTTGTCTTCTCCAAAACCACCATATAGTGCTATGTCCATGGCTCACGCTCATGTATTGCGTGAAAGTTGAAAAGGTTTGAGAACGTCAAAAAGTATGAAACAATTGCTTGGCTTGTCATCGGGGTTGTGCATGATGTGAATATTTTGTGTGGTGAAGATGGAGTATATCCATACTATATGATTTTGTAGGGATAACTTTCTTTGGCCATGTTATTTTGAAAAGACATGATTGCTTTATTAGTAGGCTTGAAGTATTATTGTTTTTATGTCAAATGATAGACTATTGCTTTGAATCACTCGTATCTTAATATTCATGCCATGATTAGATATGTGATCAAGATTATGCTAGGTAGCATTCCACATCAAAAATTATCTTTTTATCATTTACCTACTCGAGGACGGGCAGGAATTAAGCTTGGGGATGCTGATACGTCTCCGTCATATCTATAATTTTTTATTGTTCCATGCCAATATTCTACAACTTCCATATACTTTTGGCAACTTTTTATACTATTTTTGGGACTAACATATTGATCCAGTGCCAGTTCTTGTTTGTTGCATGTTTTTTTGTTTCGCAGAATATCCATATCAAACGGAGTCCAAAGGGGATAAAAACTGACGGAGATTTTTTTGGAATATATATGATTTTTGGGAAGAAAAATCCACGTGAGACGATGCCTGAGGGGGCCACGAGGCAGGGGGCGCGCCCTAGGGGGGCAGGCGCGCCCCTGACCCTCGTGGCCACCCCGCAAGGCGGTTGATGCCCTTCTTTCGCCGCAAGAAAGCTAATATCCGGATAGAGATCGTGTTAAAATTTCAGCCCAATCGGAGTTACGGATCTCCGGGAATATAAGAAATGGTGAAAGGGTAGAATCTAAGAAAGCAGAAACAGAGAGAGACAAAGAGACAGATCCAATCTCGGAGGGGCTCTCACTCCTCCCACGCCATGGAGGCCAAGGACCAGAGGGGAAACCCTTCTCCCATCCAGGGAGGAGGTCAAGGAAGAAGAAGACGAAGGGGCCCCCTCTCCCCTTCTCTTCCGGTGGCGCCGGAACGCTGTCGTGGCCATCATCATCACCGCAATCTTCACCGCCATCATCACCAACTCTTCCCCCCTCTATGCAGCGGTGTAACCTCTCTCTTACCCGCTGTAATCTCTACTTAAACATGGTGCTCAACGCTATATATTATTTCCCAATGATGTATGGCTATCCTATGATGTTTGAGTAGATCCGTTTTGTCCTAATGGTTATTTGATGATCGTGATTGGTTTGAGTTGCATGTTTTATTATTGGTGCTATCCTATGGTGCTCTCCGTGTCGTGCAAGCGTGAGGGATCCCCGCTGTAGGGTGTTGCAATACTTTCATGATTCGCTTATAGTGGGTTGCGTGAGTGACTGAAACACAAACCCGAGTAAGGGGGTTGTTGCGTATGGGATAAAGAGGACTTGATGCTTTAATGCTATGGTTGGGTTTTACCTTAATGATCTTTAGTAGTTGCGGATGCTTGCTAGAGTTCCAATCATAAGTGCATATGATCCAAGTAGAGAAAGTATGTTAGCTTATGCCTCCTCATATAAAATTGCAATAATGATTACCGGTCTAGTTATCGATTGCCTAGGGACAAATAACTTTCTCATAACAAAAAGCTCTTTACTAAAACTAACTTAGTTGTGTCTTTACCTAAACAGCCCCTACTTTTTATTCACATAATCTTTATTACCTTGCAAACCTATCCAACAACACCTACATAGTACTTCTAGTTTCATACTTGTTCTAGGTAAATCGAACATCAAGCGCGCGTAGAGTTGTATCGGTGGTCGATAGAACTTGAGGGAATATTTGTTCTACCTTTGGCTCCTCGTTGGGTTCGACACTCTTACTTATCGAAAACTGTTGCGATCCCCTATACTTGTGGGTTATCAATATTGTTGAATGAAGTGGCCTGGACCGACATTACATGACTGCGTTCATGAGACTGGTTTCTACCGACGTGCTTTGCACACAAGTGGCTGTCGGGTGTATGTTTCTCCAACTTTAGTTGCATAGGATTCAATGAATAGGGTTCTTTCTGAAGATTAAAAAGCAATCACTATACCATGTTGTGGTTTTTATGCGTAGGTAAGAACGGTTCTTGCTAAAGCCCGTAGCAGCCACGTAAAACTTGCAACAACAAAGTAGAGGATGTCTAACTTGTTTTTGCATGGCATGTTGTGATTGATATAGTCAAGACGTGATTATATAAATTGTTGTATGCGATGATCATGTCTTGTAACACAGTTATCGGCAACTGGCAGGAGCCATATGGTTGTCGCTTTATTGTATGAATTGCAATCGCCATGTAATTGCTTTACTTTATCACTAAGCGATAGTCGTAGAAGGAATAGTTGGTGAGATGACAATGATGCTACGATGGAGATCAAGGTGTCAAGACGGTGACAATGGTGATCATGACGGTGCTTTGGAGATGGAGATCAAAGGCACAAGATGATGATGGCCATATCATATCACTTATATTGATTGCATGTGATGTTTATCCTGTATGCATCTTATTTTGCTTAGTACGACGATAGCATTATAAGATGATCTCTCACTAAATTTCAAGGTATAAGTGTTCTCCCCGAGTATGCACCGTTGCTACAGTTCGTCGTGCCGAGACACCACGTGATGATCGGGTGTGATAAGCTCTATGTTCACATACAACGGGTGCAATCCAGTTTTGCACAAGTAGAATACTCGGGTTAAACTTGACGAGCCTAACATATGCAGATATGGCCTCGGAACACTGAGACCGAAAGGTCGAACGTGAATCATATAATAGATATGATCAACATAGTGGTGTTCACCATTGAAAACTACTCCATCTCACGTGATGATCGGACATGGTTTAGTTGATATGGATCACGTGATCATTTAGATGACTAGAGGGATGTCTATCTAAGTGGAAGTACTTAAGTAATATGATTAATTGAACTTTAATTTATCATGAACTTAGTACTTGATAGTATTTTCCATGTCTATTTTGTTGTAGATAAATGGCATGTGTTGTTGTTCCGTTGAATTTTAATGCGTTCCTAGAGAAAGCTAAGTTGAAAGATGATGGTAGCAACTACACGGACTGGGTCTGTAGCTTGAGGATTATCCTCATTGCTACATAGAAGAATTATGTCCTGGAAGCACCGCTAGGTGCAAAGCCCGTTGCAGGAGCAACACCAGATGTTATGAACGTCTGATAGAGCAAAGCTGATGACTACTCGATAGTTTAGTGTGCCATGCTTTACGGCTTAGAATCGGGACTTCAACGAAGTTTTGAACGTCATGGAGCATATGAGATGTTCCAGGAGTTGAAGTTAATATTTCAAGAAAATGCCCGGATTGGGAGATATGAAGTCTCCAATAAGTTCTACAACTGCAAGATGGAGGAGAATAGTTCTATCAGTGAACATATACTCAGAATGTCTGGGTACCACAACCACTTGACTCAACTGGGAGTTAATCTTCTTAATGATAGTGTCATTGACAGAGTTCTTCAATCACTGCCACCAAGCTACAAAAGCTTCGTGATGAACTATAATATGCAAGGGATTGATAAGACAATTCCCGAGCTCTTCGCGATGCTAAAAGCTGCGGAGGTAGAAATCAAGAAGGAGCATCAAGTGTTGATGGTCAACAAGACCACTAGTTTAAAAAAGAAGGGCAAAGGGAAGAAGGGGAACTTCAAAAAGAACGACAAGCAAGTTGTTGCTCAAGTGAAGAAGCGCAAGTTTGGACCTAAGCTTGAGACTGAGTGCTTCTACTGCAAAGGGACTGGTCACTGGAAGCGGAACTGCCCTAAGTATTTGGCGGATAAGAAGGATGGCAAAGTGAAAGGTATATTTGATATACATGTTATTGATGTGTACCTTACTAATACTCGCAGTAGCGCCTGGGTATTTGATACTGGTTCTGTTGCTAATATTTGCAACTCGAAACAGGGGCTACGATTAAGCAAAGATTGGGTAAGGACGAGGTGATGATGCACATGAGAAATGGTTCCAAAGTCGATGTGATCGCCGTCGGCACGCTACCTCTACATCTACCTTCGGGATTAGTTTTAGACCTGAATAATTGTCATTTGGTGCCAGCATTAAGCATGAACATTATATCTGGATCTTGTTTGATGCGAGACGGTTATTCATTTAAATCAGAGAATAATGGTTGTTCTATTTATATGAGTAATATCTTTTATGGTCATGCACCCTTGATGAGTGGTCTATTTTTTATAAATCTTGATAGTAGTGATACACATATTCATAGTATTGAAGCCAAAAGATATAAGTTTAATAATGATAGTGCAACTTATTTGTGGCACTGTGATACTTCTCCAACGTATCTACAATTTTTTATTGTTCCATGCTATTATATTATCTGTTTTGGATGTTTAATGGGCTTTAATATGCTCTTTTATATTATTTTTGGGACTAACCTATTAACTGGAGGCCCAGTGCCAGTTTCTGTTTTTTTTGCCTATTTTAGAGTTTCACAGAAAAGGAATACCAAACGGAATGAAACCTTTGCGATGATCTTTCTTGGACCGAAAGCAAACCAGAAGACTTGGAGTTGAAGTATGGAACTCCGTGAGGCGGCCATGAGGCAGGAGGGTGCGCCCAGGGGGTAGGCACGCCCCCACCCTTGTGGGCCCCACGAAGCTCCACCGACGTACTTATTTCGCCTATATATACTCTTATACCCTAGATCGATCACAGAGAGCCACAGAACCACTTTTCCACCGCCGCAACCTTCTGTACCCATGAGATCCCATCTTGGGGCCTTTTCCGGCGATCTACCGAAGGGGGAATCGATCACGGAAGGCTTCTACATCAACACCATAGCCTCTCCGATGAAGCGTGAGTAGTTTACCATAGACCTTCGGGTCCATAGTTATTAGCTAGATGGCTTCTTCTCTCTCTTTGTTTCTCAATACGAAGTTCTCCTCGATGTTCTTGGAGATCTATTCGATGTAATACTCTTTTGCGGTGTGTTTGCCGAGATCCGATGAATTGTGGGTTTATGAACAAGATTATCTATGAATATTATTTGGTTCTTCTCTGAATTCTTATATGCATGATTTTATATCTTTGCAAGTCTCTTCGAATTATCAGTTTAGTTTGGCCTACTAGATTGATCTTTCTTGCAATAGGAGAAGTGCTTAGCTTTGGGTTAAATCTTGTGGTGTCCTTTCCTAGTGATAGTAGGGGCAGCAAGGCATGTATTGTATTTGTGATGCCCTCGATTCAATCGTACACTTATCATACACGCAAAGGTGTACGATCAAGATCAAGGACTCACAGGAAGATATCACAACACAACTCTAGACATAAATTAAAATAATACAAGCTTTATATTACAAGCTAGGGGCCTTGAGGGCTCGAATACATAAGCTCGAAAACCCAAGAGTCAGCGGAAGCAACAAAATCTGAGTACAGACATAAGTTAGACAAGTTTTCCTTAAGAAGGCTAGAAAAAAGCAACATCGATCGAAAAGGCAAGGCCTCTTGCCTGGGTGCCTCCTAAATACTCCAGGTCCTCAGCGACCGTCACGTAGTAGTAGGCACCCTCGGGGTAGTAGTAGTCATCAGTGGTGTCGTCTGGCTCCTGGGATCCGTCATCTGGTGTCAACAATCGGGTATGGGAGAAAAAGAGGTAGCAAAGCACCGTGAGTACTCATCCAAAGTACTCGCAAGACGTACATCAGATCTAAACTAAGTATGCATCTGTATCAAAGGAATGGGCTGTATCTGTGGACTAAACTGCAGAATGCCATAAGAGAAGGGGAAAGCCTAGCCTATCGAAGACTAGCATCTTCAAGCATCTTGCAGCATTTAGAAGAGTACATATCAACATAATGTAAAGTAGTAGTGATATCAACCTCGCCCAGAGATCCTTCCTCGACCCCCTGCGAGAAAGCAATCCTAGAGCCATACTATCATTTCTCATCACAAGTATCCAATTCTAGTTGTATTGATCGGGATACAACTCCAAGTGTTTGTTACCATAGGACAGGCTATCGATAGATGTTTTCTTCCCTGCAGGGGTGCACCAACTTACACACCACGCTCGATTAACTCCGGCCAGACACACTTTACTGGGTCATGCCCGGCCTCGGCCAAATGATACGCCGCAACCCGACCTAGGATTAATAGAGAGGTCAGCATGCCGAACTAAACCTATGCCCCTAGGGGTCTTGGGCCATCGCCCCGGGAACTCCTGCACGTTGCGTGGGCGGCCTGTGAGTAGACCTAGCTACCTCCTTCAAAAGGTAGGTGCTTACGCAGTCCAACCTGGAGCGTGTCGCTTAGTCGCATGGCGTCTATTAAGCTTCGGCTGATGCATACGATGCAGAACGCCCATACTATGCCCACACCATGGTTAGTGCTATCAGGCCAGAGGCCCCTCAGATCCAAATCGTAGTGCATTAGGAGCACGCGGTAACGAGCAGAGACTCACGAAAGATGTGACCCCATCGCCCCGTCTCGAGTACTTGCGGCAAGGACTAAGAATGTCTGGTCACGCCTCGTAAGTATCTCGCGGGCACCTTCCGGGTCAACCTGACTCCGCATCACTCGCAATTATGCTCGCGCGGGTACCCCTCAGGGCCGACCCGTCTTTAGTAACATGGTTCATTGTAAAGTCATAATAACCATAGTAACTGTGTGTCTAACACCAAGGGAAACCCTGAGGAACCATCCTCGATGGATTCCACTTGATGTAATCATCAAGGTGAACATAAGAGGAACCACCCTCGAGGTTCACACTTGAGGGGTTGCATGACAGAGTTGTATCGGAAGTGGTTAAAGAGAAAATCACCCTTAATACCACGACCGAATAGCTACACTACAGAGATCTCATCAGGAGTGATGTATGAGGTGTCACCCTCGGCACTCGATAGTAACTCTACAGAGTCGTACAACTAGGGGGGGGTGATGTGCGGTGTCGTGGCCTGGACGTCGATCACGTTGATCGAGTCATCGAACATAAAGCGGGGCAACAAGGACAAGGTGGGGATCACTGATGGATCACTAACCAACCTATACTAAGCAGCTTAGGATAAGCAGGTAGGTAACAATAAGCAGGTTACAAAGCCAGGCTATGCATCAAAATAGGAGCAATCAATTACAATAGCTAAATCTAATGCAAGCATGAGAGAATGGAATGGGCGATATCATGATGATCAAAGGGGGGCTTGCCTGGTTGCTCAGACGAGAAGGACGGGTCGTCGGTGACGTAGTCGATCACCGGGGCCTTAGCAGCGGTCTCGGGGTCTACCAGAGAGAAGAGGGGGAAGAAACAGTAAATACAGAGCAAACAAGTGCAATAATATACATGACAAGACAAAAAGCGGTGTTAGGGGTGTTCTAACGCGACACTACACGGTACTGGCGAAGGGGGATAACATCCGAGAAAGTTTTCCCGAAGTTTGCATTTTTGGACAGACGAACCGGAGGGGAAAGGTTAGATGTTCTCTATGCTAGGTGCATGTGACAGATGAACGGAGAGCGTATTCCGGTTCGTCTCGTCGTTCTGAGCAACTTTCATGTATAGAACTTTTTCATCCGAGCTACGGTTTATTATATATGAATTTCTAAAGTTTTAAACAATATTCCGGAAATCCCTGAAATTTTGCGAAGTCTGGGAATTCGACAGTTTTTTTAAACATCACTTGGCTGTTTTCAAAAGACTACAACTATTGTTCTGTACATCCTATGAGTTAGTGCCTTATATCAATTTTGAGTACTTTTCTGTGATCTACATGTTAGTACCAATTTTATCCATATTAGTGTTCATTTGCTTGAACATCAAGAGCACTAAACTAGCTATGAAAATAAAACTGTTTTTCGGTTTTTCTGTTAACAGGACATTGAACTTTGTGACTTTCATAGGAATTAATCCATGCATCAAAAGGGTTTGGTCCAGTGGGATAAAATGAAGTTTGTGAAATATACTTTCTACTCATATTTTCTTTAGCCCCGTTAGTAGTTGTTTAGCTGCAGTTTAGGGGCTGTCGAGGGGGTTACTCGATGTAGAAATTAAAAAGCTAGCTAGCACTGCTACAGTACTAGCAGTAGTACAGGCAGAGCAACGCTGGCAAGGAAAGAAGCAGCAGAAGTGTGGCAGCAAGCAGAGCGCGGGGAGCAACGAGCAGCGCCGGGCGCGGCATCGCGCACGCAAACGGCGCCTGCTAGCGACGGCGGCCACGACCGGGCGGCTACAGCACGGGCGACAGCAGTGTAGTGGCAGCAGCGCAGGGCAACGGCAGCAGGCGACGGCGGGCTGCAGCAGTGCAGGAGGTGAGCATCAGGGAGCAACGGGCGTGGGGCTGTGCGGGCATCGTCGGAGCACACAGACACGCGCTGTCGAGCAGGGTAGTGGCAGTGGTAGCGGGGCGGGCAGGAGAGCGAGCGCGCGCTGTGTAGGGCGTGGCTACAGCGGAAGGCCGTGGCGCGAGGAGTGCGGGCAGAGGCGGGGCAAGTGCAATCTCGACAGGAGCTCGGGCGCAGTGCGGCGGTCTAGGGCTACGGCGAGAAGAGGCTAGGGGCACGGGGATCAAAGCAAACGAGACGAGGGGGAGCGTGTGCTCACTATGGTTCGGTAGGGGCGGGCAGCAGGCTCGGGAGGATCGACGACGCCGGAGTTTGTTGGAGAAGAAGCCGCGTCCGAGGACGAATAAGGGCCTGATTCCTTCATTGTAGATTGCCCCGGCTTCAACGGATGGTCGAGGAAGAAGAAGCGGTGGCCGGCGCACCTCTTAGAAAAGGTTCCCGGGCGCGGGGGCGCCGGTGGCTGCGGGCTCGAGCGGCGCACGGCGGCGGCGGTGTTCGGGAGAGAGAGGGGAGCGAGGGGGTGGAGCGATTGAGCGGGGGAAATAGCTAGGTTTCGTCAAGGGGGGTCGGGGAGGACTTGTAGGCCGAGTAGGACGCCAGAGGGGTCGGATGGCCGCCACACAAGTGGCCACGGCCGGCGGGTCGCCGCCACGGCCATCCCAGCCTCATGTAGCGAGAAGAAGAGGGCGTGTGGGGGTGACTGGGCTGATTTTTGCTAAATGGGCCACAATGCCAGTATATTAGATCATCTCCTTCCTCTCTCTTTTCTCTTTTCTTTACATTTCTACAATTGTTTTCTATTTACTTGCTATAGCAAATGAATTTTGTTGAGCTTGAAATTTGGCACAAAATTCAAGTGCAATATCTTGGAGCGGCACATAAAGTTTTGAGTCATTTGGAAACTCATAATTATTTGTTTACTTTGAAATGGTTACGTTTGTTGGAGTTGGACCACTATATATTTTACTAGAGATTAATCGGAGAGCCAAATGATGTTGGATTCAACAAGACAAATGATCAAGGGAAAATATACTAAAATTCGAACATTTTAGTTTTATACTTCGAAGAAACAATAATTCGACTTATTATCTGAATTTTGAATTTGACTCCGATTTTCACCAAGTGGCAAATTGGCTTAATAAAATATGATGACATGGCATAGTAGGGTGAGGTTACTGTCGCTTAATTATTCGGGCGTTACAGTATTATTGCTATCGAGGATAAAAATATGGGGTTTATATCATATTGTTTGAGTTTATCCCTCTACATCATGTCATCTTGCTTAAAGCGTTACTCTGTTCTTATGAACTTAATACTCTAGATGTATGCTGGATAATGATCAATGTGTGGAGTAATAGTACTAGATGCAGAATCGTTTCGATCTACTTGACACGGACGTGATGCCTATATTCATGATTATTGCCTTAGATATCTTCATAACTATGCACTTTTCTATCAATTCCTCGGCAGTAATTTGTTCACCCACCGTAATACATGCTATCGTTAGAGAAGGCACTAGTGAAACCTATGGCCCCAGTGTCTCTTTCTTATTATATTACATCTATTTATTTACATCGCATATCGTTTACTATTTTGCAATCTTTACTTTCCAATCTATATAACAAAAATACCAAAATATTTATTTTACTATCTCTATGAGATCTCACTTTTGCAAGTGACCGTGAAGGGATTGACAACCCCTTTATCGCGTTGGTTGTGAGGTTCTTGATTGTTTGTGCAGGTACTAGGTGACTTGTGCATTGTCTCCTACTGGATTGATACCTTGGTTCTCAAAAACTAAGGGAAATACTTACGCTACTTTGCTGCATCACCCTTTCCTATTTAAGGGAAAACCAACGCATGCTCAAGAGGTAGCAAGAAGGATTTCTGGCGCTGTTGCCGGGGAGATCTACACCAACTCAAGACATACCAAGTACCCACCATAAACTCTTAACCCTCGCTACATTATTTGCCATTTGCCTCTCGTTTTCCTTTCCCACACTTCACAATTTGCCATTTTATTCGCCCCTTTTCCGTTCGTCTTTCTTCGCTTGCTTCTTGTGTGCTTGTGTGTTGGATTGACTATTTGTCACGATGGCTCAAGATAATACCAAATTGTGTTACTTTTCCAATACCAACAACAATGATTTTATTAGCACTCCAATTGCTCCTACTACCGACGCTGAATCTTGTGAAATTAATACCGCTTTGTTGAATCTTGTTATGAAAGATCAATTTTCTGGCCTTCCTAGTAAAGATTCCGCTACCCATCTAAACAACTTTGTTGATTTGTGTGATATGCAAAAGAAGAAATATGTGGATAATGATATTGTTAAATTGAAGCTATTTCCGTTTTCGCTTAGAGATCGTGCTAAAACTTGGTTCTCTTCTTTGCCTAAAAATAGTATTGATTCATGGAATAAGTGCAAAGATGCTTTTATCTCTAAGTATTTTCCTCCCACTAAGATCATCTCTCTTAGGAACAATATTATGAAATTTAAGCAACTTGATCCTGAGCATGTTGCACAAGCTTGGGAGAGGATGAAATTAATGATTCATAATTTCCCTACACATGGTTTGAATTTGTGGATGATTATACAATTTTTTTATGCCGGATTGAATTTTGCTTCTAGAAATCTTTTAGATACGGCCGCGGGAGGCACTTTTATAAAAATCACTTTACGAGAAGATACTAAACTCCTAGACAATATTATGGTTAATTATTCTCAATGGCACACCGAAAGATCCACTAGTAAAAAAGTTCATGCGATTGAAGAGATTAATGTTTTGAGTGGAAAGATGGATGAACTTATGAAATTGTTTGCTAATAAAAGTGTTTCTTCTGATCCTAATGATATGCCTTTGTCCACTTTGATTGATGAATAAAAATAAATCTATGGTTGTGAATTTTGTTGGTAGGAACAATTTTGGTAACAAAGCGTATAGAGGAAACTTTATTTCGAGGCCGTTCCCTAGTAATTCCTCTAATAATTATGGTAATTCCACAACAATTCTTATGGAAATTTTAATAAGATGCCCTCTGATTTTGAGACTAGTGTTAAAGAATTTATGAATTCACAAAAGAATTTCAATGCTTTGATTGAAGAAAAATTGCTTAAGATCGATGAGTTGGCTAGGAACGTGGATAAAATTTCACTTGATGTTGACTCTTTGAAACTTGGATCTATTCCACCTAAGCATGACATCAATGAGTCTCTCAAAGCCATGATAATTTCCATTGATGAGTGCAAAGAAAGAACCGCTAGGATGCGTGCTAAAAAAGGTTGCTTTGTGAAAGCGTGTTCTTCTAGTTTTCATGATAATAATGATGAAGATCTAAAAGTGATTGATGTGACTCCTATTAAACCATTGTTTTCCAATATGAATCTTGATAAAGATGGGACTGGAGATGAGTCAACTTTAGTTAAAAGGCATCCCAATGATTCAGAGTTATTAGATCTCGATGCAAATATTAATAAAAGTGGGATTGAAGAGGTAAAAACTTTACATAGCAATGAACCCACTATTTTGGATTACAAGGAATTTAATTATGAAAATTGCTCTTTGCTAGATTGTATTTCCGTGTTGCAATCCGTGTTAAATTCTCCTCATGCTTATAATCAAAATAAAGCTTTTACTAAACATATCTTTGATGCTTTAATGCAATCCTATGAAGAAAAACTTGAACTAGACGTTTCTATCCCTAGAAAACTTTATGATGAGTGGGAACCTACTATTAAAATTAAGATTAAAGATTATGTATGCTATACTTTGTGTGATTTTGGTGCTAGTGTTTCCACGATCCCAAAAACTTTGTGTGATGTGCTAGGTTTTTGTGAATTTGATGGTTGTTCTTTAAATTTGCATATTGCGGATTCCACCATTAAGAAACCTGACACATCTCCAACGTATCTATAATTTTTGATTGCTCCATGCTATATTATCTACTGTTTTGGGCAACGTTGGGCTTTATTATCCACTTTTATATTATTTTTGGGACTAACCTATTAACCGGAGGCCCAGCCCAGATTTGCTGTTTGATGCCTATTTCAGTGTTTTGAAGAAAAGGAATATCAGACGGAGTCGAAACGGAACGAAATCAACTAGAGAAGTTATTTTTGGAACGAAAGCCACCCGATGGACTTGGACCCCATGTCAAGGAAGGAACGAGGTGCTCACGAGGGTGGGGGCGCCCCCCTAGGGCGCGCCCCTTGCCTCGTGGGGCCCTCGTGGCTCCCCTGATGTACTTCTTCCGCCTATATAACTCCACGTACCCAAAAACTTCCAAAAAAACAATAGACCGGGATTTCCCCTGCCGCAAGCCTATGTAGCCACCAAAAGTCAATCGGGACCCTGTTCCGGCACCCT
The DNA here is from genome assembly GCF_018294505.1 of Triticum aestivum. Taxonomy (NCBI): domain Eukaryota; kingdom Viridiplantae; phylum Streptophyta; class Magnoliopsida; order Poales; family Poaceae; genus Triticum; species Triticum aestivum. The sequence continues at coordinate 78,362,192 of NC_057800.1, forward strand.
GCCGGAGGGGGGGGGGACCCTCACCGGTGGCTATCTTCATCATCCCGACGCTCTCCATGATGAGGAGGGAGTAGTTCTCCCTCGGGGCTGAGAGTATGTACCAGTAGCTATGTGTTTGATCTTTCTCTCTCTCGTGTTCTTGATTTGGCACGATCTTGATGTATCGCGAGCTTTGCTATTATAGTTGGATCTTATGTTTCTCCTCCCCCTCTTCTCTCTTGTAATGAATTGAGTTTCCCCTTTGGAGTTATCTTATCGGATTGAGTCTTTAAAGACTTGAGAACACTTAATGTATGTATTGCCGTGGATATCTATGGTGACAATGGGATACCACGTGCCACTTGATGTATGTTTTGGTGACCAACTTGCGGGTTCCGCCCATGAACCTATGCATAGGGGTTGGCACACGTTTTCATCGTGATTCTCCGGTAGAAACTTTGGGGCACTCTTTGAGGTTCTATGTGTTGGTTGAATAGATGAGTTGAGATTGTGTGAGGCATATCGTATAATCATGCCCACGGATACTTGAGGTGACAATGGAGTATCTAGGTGACATTAGGGTTTTGGTTGATTTGTCTCTTAAGGTGTTATTCTAGTATGAACTCTAGGGCTGTTTGTGACACTTATAGGAATAGCCCAACGGATTGATTGGAAAAAATAACTTTGAGGTGGTTTCGTACCCTACCATAATCTATTCGTTCGTTCTCCGCTATTAGTGACTTTGGAGTGACTCTTTGTTGCATGTTGAGGGATAGTTATGTGATCTAATTATGTTAGTATTGTTGAGAGGACTTGCACTAGTGAAAGTATGAACCCTAGGCCTTGTTTACCATCATTGCAATACCGTTTACGCTCACTTTTATCATTAGTTACCTTGCTGTTTTTATATTTTCAGATTACAAAAACTATTATCTACTATCCATATACCACTTGTATCACCATCTCTTCGCCGAACTAGTGCACTTATACAATTTACCATTGTATTGGGTGTGTTGAGGACACAAGAGACTCTTTGTTATTTGGTTGCAGGGTTGCTTGAGAGAGACCATCTTCATCCTACGCCTCCTACGGATTGATAAACCTTAGGTCATCCACTTGAGGGAAATTTGCTACTGTCCTACAAACCTCTGCACTTGGAGGCCCAACAACGTCTACAAGAAGAAGGTTGTGTAGTAGACATCAAGCTCTTTTCTGGCACCGTTGCCGAGGAGGTGAGTGCTTGAAGGTATATCTTTAGATATTGCAATCGAGTCTTTTAGTTTCTTGTTTGATCACTAGTTTAGTTTATAAAAGAAAATTGCAAAAAAATGGAATTAAGTTTGCCTCATACGCTTCATCTTTTTAATATATTTCGTGAGTATGATGGAAAGGATAATTGTGCTCAAGTGCTAGAAGAAGAGATCTCTAATATGTTTGGCACTACATATTTGAATGATGAGCATGGTTGCAATGTTGTTAGTACGAATTCTTTGAATATCGATGATGCTAATGATGAGTGCACTAGTTATGATGAAAATGCCTCCTATAAATATGTCAATTTTTGTGGAGTAGACTGGGTTTGCAAGTACACACCAAATAGGGAAGATAGGTATTGCAAGAGGTATAAGTACTTAGAAACCAAATTGTTGCAAGGAGAGCTAGATGAATGTGCTGAAAATTTAAGATATCTTACCCATACTTGTGAACTTTGCAATGAACATGGTCATTTAAATATCAAATGCAAATTGTTCCATGACCGTATCGTGTCCAAAAATTGTGATGACTTGATTTCCCTTGCACATCATAATGAACTTAGTTTGCTCTTGGGTTATGAAGAAATGAAACGTATAACTGAGGGTATTCCAAAATTTAATCTCGATAAACTCCTTGGTTTTGATCTAGAGAAGATTTATATGTATTGTGTGGTGAATTGAATTGAAAATCATTATATTGCCAATTACATAAAGAAAAGAAAACAAATAGAGGATGAAGAGAATACTAATGAAAGGGAAGAGACTTCCCAATACCCTCCTATTTTTTCTTATGATGAATCAGGTAACGAGGAGGAGCTTTCTATCCAACCAATCTCATTAATAAGGAGCTCCAAAAAGAGGATTGAACCCACACATGATGTGGTGAAAAATAAGAAAAGAAAAAGGAAGAGAGGTAAAAAGGTATCTCTCCCAAATAAAGTTGCTCCTATTATTGCCGTGCCTCATGAAAATGAAGATGATACACTTGATGATGATCTCGTTATGCCTATTGCTTGTTGTGATGATTATGATTGGGAAGATAATGATACTTCTTATGATCTTGAAAGTCTTTTTGGCACTTGCTTGGAAGGATATAATAATTGCTATACTATTGGTGCTATCCATACTATTAATGATGAGAGTGATTATGCTTATGATATGAAAAGGCCCAAGCTTGGGGAAGCTATGTTTGATGAAGATGATGTTTTTGAGAATATATTTGCTGCAATTAATGTTTGTCCCAAGCTTGGGGATGCTATGTTTAATGAAGATGATATTTTTAGTCTCCCAAGTTTTGATATGCAAGTTTATAATGATGATAGCATGCCTCCTACTTATGTTGATTATTGTGATGATACTTATGCTATAAAAAGTAGTGATTATATTTATAAAACTTGTCACGGTTATGATTACCCCTTCTCTTAACATTACCCTTTTAATGTGGAAACAATTTATAGTATTCAAGTTTCCCATGATACTCCCACTATTCTGAATAAGAAGAATTTTGCTTATGTGGAGAGTAATAAATTTTCTATGCTTGTAGATCATGAAAAGAATGCTTTAGGTACTGGTTATATTGTTAAATTCATTCATGATGCTACTGAAAGTTATTATGAGGGAGGAATATATGCTTGTAGGAATTGCAATAATATCAAGTTTCCTCTCTATGTGCTTAAAGTTTTGAAGTTATGCTTGTTTTGCCCACCTATGCTAGTTGATTATTGTTCCCATAAGTTGTTTGCTCACAAAATCACTATGCATAGGAAGTATGCTAGACTTAAATGTGCTAGTCATATTCTTCATGATGCTCTCTTTATGTTACGATTCTTATCTTTTATATGAGCATCATTGAAATCATCGTGCCTAGCTAGGGGCGTTAAACGATAGCGCTTGTTGGGAGGCAACCCAATTTTATTTTAGTTCCTTGATTTTTGTTCCTGTTTAGTAATAAATAATTTATCTAGCCTCTGTTATGATTGAGTTTTATGCTTTTAATTAGTGTTTGTGCCAAGTAGAACCTTTGGGAAGACTTGGGGAAAGTCTTGTTGATCATGCTGTAAAAAACAGAAACTTTAGCGCTCACGAGAATTGCTGCCATTTTTATTTGGAGAGTGATATTTAGTTAATTCTTTTTGAAGATGATTAATAGATAAATTCCTCAGGTCCAGAAATTTATTTTATAATTTTATGAGTTCCATAAGTATACGTTTGATCCATATTACTACAGACTGTTCTGTTTTTGACAGATTCTGTTTTCTATGTGTTGTTTGCTTATTTCGATGAATCTATGGCTATTAAAATAGTTTATAAACCATGGAGAAGTTGGAATACAGTAGGTTTAACACCAATTTAAATAAAGAATGAGTTCATTACAGTACCTTGAAGTGGTGATTTATTTTTCTTATACTAACGGAGCTTACGAGTTTTCTACTTTAAGTTCTGTGTTGTGAAGTTTTCAAGTTTTGGGTAAGGATTCGATGGACTATGGAACAAGGAGTGGTAAGATCCTAAGCTTGGGGATGCCCAAGGAACCCCAAGGTAATATTCAAGGACAACCAAGAGCCTAAGCTTGGGGATGCCCTGGAAGGCATCCCCTCCTTCGTCTTCGTTCATCGGTAACTTTACTTGGAGCTATATTTTTATTCGCCACATGATATGTGTTTTGCTTGGAGCGTCAATTTATTTTGCTTTGCTTGCTGTTTGAATAGAATACCAAGATCTGAAATTATTAAATGTTAGAGAGTCTTCACACAGTTGCATAATTATTCGACTACTCATTGATCTTCACTTATATCTTTCGGAGTAGTTTGTCATTTGCTCTAGTGCTTCACTTATATCTTTTAGAGCATGGTGGTAGTTTTATTTTGAAGAAATAGATGAACTCTCATGCTTCACTTATATCATTCTGAGAGTCTTAAATAGCATGGTAATTTGCTTAAAATCCTAATACGCTAGGTATTCAAGAATAATAAAACTTTCTTATGAGTGTGTTGAATACTATGAGAAGTTTGATGCTTGATAATTGTTTTGAGATATGAGGATGGTGATATTAGAGTCATGCTAGTTGAGTGGTTATGAATTTGAGAAATACTTGTGTTGAAGTTTGTGATTCCCGTAGCATGCACGTATGGTGAACCGTTATGTGATGAAGTCGGAGCATGATTTATTTATTGATTGTCTTCCTTATGAGTGGCGGTCGGGGACGAGAGATGGTCTTTTCCTACCAATATATCCCCCTAGGAGCATGCGCGTAGTACTTTGTTTCGATAACTAATAGATTTTTGCAATAAGTATGTGAGTTCTTTATGACTAATGTTGAGTCCATGGATTATACGCACTCTCAGCCTTCCACCATTGCTAGCCTCTCTAGTACTGCGCAACTTTTGCCGGTACCATACACCCACCATATACCTTCCTCAAAACAGCCACCATACCTACCTATTATGGCATCTCCATAGCCATTCCGAGATATATTGCCATGCAACTTTCCACCATTCCGTTCATCACGACACATTCATCATTGTCATATTTCTTAGCATGATCATGTAGTTGGCATAGTATTTGTGGCAAAGCCACTGTTCATGATTCTTTCATACTTGTCACTCTTGATTCATTGCATATCCCGGTACACCGCCGGAGGCATTCATATAGAGTCATACTTTGTTCTAGTATCGAGTTGTATCATTGAGTTGTAAATAAATAGAAGTGTGATGATCATCATTCAATAGAGCATTGTCCCCAAAAAAGGGAGAAAGACCATAAAAAAAGAAAGGCCAAATAAAAAAATAAAGGCCAAAAAAGAAAAGAAAAGAAAAGAAAGGCCAAAAAAGGGGGGACAATGCTACTATCCTTTTACCACACTTGTGCTTCAAAGTAGCACCATGATCTTCATGATAGAGAGTCTCCTATGTTGTCACTTTCATATACTAGTGGGAATCTTTCATTATAGAACTTGGCTTGTATATTCCAATGATGGGCTTCCTCAAAATGCCCCAGGTCTTCATGAGCAAGCGAGTTGGATGCACACCCACTAGTTTCTTTTGTTGAGCTTTCATACATTTATAGCTCTAGTGCATCCGTTGCATGGCAATACCTACTCACTCACATTGATATCTATTGATGGGCATCTCCATAGCCCGTTGATATGCCTAGTCGATGTGAGACATCCTCTCCCTTTTTGTCCTCTCCACAACCACCATTCTATTCCACCTATAGTGCTATGTCCATGGCTCACGCTCATGTATTGCGTGAAGATTGAAAAAGTTTGAGAACATTAAAAGTATGAAACAATTGCTTGGCTTGTCATCGGGGTTATGCATGATTTAAATATTTTGTGTGGTGAAGATAGAGCATAGCCAGACTATATGATTTTGTAGGGATAGCTTTCTTTGGCCATGATATTTTGAGAAGACATAATTGCTTTATTAGTATGCTTGAAGTATTATTATTTTTATGTCAATATGAACTTTTGTCTTGAATCTTATGGATCTGAATATTCATATCACAAGTAAGAAGAATTACATTGAAATTATGCCAACTAGCATTCCACATCAAAAATTATCTTTTTATCATTTACCTACTCGAGGACGAGCAGGAATTAAGCTTGGGGATGCTTGATACGTCTCCAATGTATCTATAATTTTTGATTGCTCCATGCTATATTATCTACTGTTTTGGGCAATATTGGGCTTTATTATCCACTTTTACATTACTTTTGGGACTAACCTATTAATCGGAGGCCCAGCCCAGATTTGCTGTTTTATGCCTATTTCAGTGTTTTGAAGAAAAGGAATATCAGACGGAGTCGAAACGGAACGAAATCAACTAGAGAAGTTATTTTTGGAACGAAAGCCACCCGATGGACTTGGACCCCACGTCAAGGAAAGAACGAGGTGCTCACGAGGGTGGGGGGCGCCCCCCTAGGGCGCGCCCCCTGCCTCGTGGTGCCCTCGTGGCTCCCCTGACGTACTTCTTCCGCCAATATAACTCCACGTACCCAAAAACTTCCAAAAAACAATAGATCGGGAGTTCCGCCGCCGCAAGCCTCTGTAGCCACCAAAAGTCAATCGGGACCCTGTTTCGGCACCCTGCCAGAGGGGGGGACCCTGACCGGTGGCCATCTTCATCATCCCGGTGCTCTCCATGATGAGGAGGGAGTAGTTCTCCCTCGGGGCTGAGGGTATGTACCAGTAGCTATGTGTTTGATCTCTCTCTCTCTCATGTTCTTGATTTGGCACGATCTTGATGTATCGCGAGCTTTGCTATTATAGTTGGATCTTATGTTTCTCCTCCCCCTCTTCTCTCTTGTAATGAATTGAGTTTCCCCTTTGGAGTTATCTTATCGGATTGAGTCTTTAAAGACTTGAGAACACTTGGTGTATGTCTTGCTTTGGATATCTGTGGTGACAATGGGATACCACGTGCCACTTGATGTATGTTTTGGTGACCAACTTGCGGGTTCCGCCCATGAACCTATGCATAGGGGTTGGCACACGTTTTCGTCATGATTCTCCGGTAGAAACTTTGGGGCACTCTTTGAGGTTCTATGTGTTGGTTGAATAGATGAATTGAGATTGTGTGATGCATATCTTATAATCATGCCCACAGATACTTAAGGTGACAATGGAGTATCTAGGTGACATTATGGTTTTCGTTGATTTGTGTCTTAAGGTGTTATTCTAGTACGAACTCTAGGGCTGTTTGTGACACTTATAGGAATAGCCCAACGGATTGATTGGAAAGAATAACTTTGAGGTGGTTTCGTACCCTACCATAATCTCTTCGTTCGTTCTCTGCTATTAGTGACTTTGGAGTGACTCTTTGTTGCATGTTGAGGGATAGTTATGTGATCCAATTATGTTAGTATTGTTGAGAGGACTTGCACTAGTGAAAGTATGAACCCTAGGCCTTGTTTACCATCATTGCAATACCGTTTACGCTCACTTTTATCATTAGTTACCTTGCTGTTTTTATATTTTCAGATTACAAAAACTATTATCTACTATCCATATACCACTTGTATCACCATCTCTTCGCCGAACTAGTGCACCTATACAATTTACCATTGTATTGGGTGTGTTGGGGACACAAGAGACTCTTTGTTATTTGGTTGTAGGGTTGCTTGAGAGAGACCATATTCATCCTATGCCTCCTACGGATTGATAAACCTTAGGTCATCCACTTGAGGGAAATTTGCTACTGTCCTACAAACCTCTGCATTTGGAGGCCCAACAACGTCTACAAGAAGAAGGTTGTGTAGTAGACATAAAAAACTATGGGAAGGATTAACGATGTTCTTATTGTTGCAAATAGGAATTATGTGCCCGTAGATTTCATTGTTCTTGATATAGATTGAAATATTACATGTCCTATTATTCTTGGTAGACCTTTCCTTAGAACGATTGGTGCAATTATTGACATGAAAGAAGGAAATATTAGATTCCAATTTCCATTAAGGAAAGGCATGGAACACTTTCCTAGGAAGAAAATTAAATTACCTTAGAATCTATTATGAGAGCCACTTATGGATTGCATACCAAAGATGACAATACCTAGATCTATTATTGTTTTTATGCCTAGCTATTGGCGTTAAACGATAGCGCTTGTTGGGAGGCAACCCAATTTTATTTTTGTTCTTTGCTTTTTGCTCCTGTTTAGTAATAAATAATTCATCTAGCTACTGTTATGATTGTGTTTTTATGTTTTAATTAGTGTTTGTGCCAAGTAAATCCTTTAGGATCTTCTTGGGTGATTGTTGTTTGATCTTGCTGATAAAAACAAAAAGTATGCGCTCATGAAAATAATTTTCATTTTTTTACCAGAGAGCGATAAAATACCAATTCGAATTGCAGTAGATCATTATACAAATTATCCTGGTTGTCCTAATTTTTCAGAATTTTTGGAGTTACAGAAGTATTTTAAACCTCCAGATTGCTACAGACACTTCTGTTTTTGACAGATTCTATTTTTCGCATGTTGTTTGCTTATTTTGATGCATCTATGGCTAGTATCGGGGGGGGGGGGGGTACGAACCATAGAGAAGTTGGAATACATTAGGTTTAACACCAATATAAATAAAGAATGAGTTTATTACATTACCTTAAAGTGGTGGTTTATTTTCTTATACTAACGGAGCTCATGAGATTTTCTGTTGAAGTTTTGTGTTGTGAAGTTTTCAAGTTTTTGGGTGAAGATTTGATGGATTTTGGAATAAGGAGTGGCAAGAGCCTAATCTTGGGGATGCCCAAGGCACCCCAAGGTAAAATTTAGGACAACCAAAAGCCTAAGCTTGGGGATGCCCCGGAAGGCATCCCCTCTTTCGTCTTCATCTATCGGTAACTTTACTTGAGGCTATATTTTTATTCACCATATGATATGTATTTTGCTTGGAGCGTCTTGTATGATATGAGTCTTTGCTTTTTAGTTTACCACAATCATACTTGCTGTACACACCTTTTGGGAGAGACATGCATGAATCGGAATTTATTAGAATACTCTATGTGCTTCACTTATATCTTTTCAGCTAGATAATTTTGCTCTGGTGCTTCACTTATATCTTTTTAGAGCACGATGGTGGTTTTATTTTATAGAAATTATTGATCTCTCATGCTTCACTTATATTATTTTGAGAGTCTTTCAAAACATCATGGTAATTTGCTTTGGCTATAAAATTACTCCTAATATGATGGGCATCCAAGATGGGTATAATAAAAACTTTCATATAAAGTGCATTGAATACTATGAGAAGTTAGATGCTTGATGCTTGTTTTGAGATATGAAGATGGTGATATTAGAGTCATGCTAGTTGACTAGTTGTGAATTTGAGACATACTTGTGTTAAAGTTTGTAATTCTCATAGCATGCACGTATGGTGAACCGTTATGCGATGAAGTCGGAGCATGATTTATTTATTGATTGTCTTCCTTATGAGTGGCGGTCGGGGACGAGCGATGGTCTTTTCCTACCAATCTATCCCCCTTGGAGATGATACGTCCATTTTGCATCATGCTTTTATATCGATATTTATTGCATTATGGGCTGTTATTACACATTATGTCATAGTACTTATGCCTTTTCTCTCTTATTTTACAAAGTTTACATGAAGAGGGAGAATGCCGGCAGCTGGAATTCTGGGCTGGAAAAGGAGCAAATATTAGAGACCTATTCTGCACAACCCCATGAAACACCCACAATGCGGCTATATCTCCCACATGCCGGGGCACGACTTAGAGGCATAGCCGCATGGTGGTTTAGTCGCAAGTGGGGTAATCTTCACACAATCCCATATACTGAATAAGAAAGGGATAAAGAGTTAGCTTACAATCGCCACTTCACACAAATAACAAGTTAAACATACATCATACATAGTACAATCAAGGTCCGACTATGGAACCAAAATAAAAGAAGACAACCCCTAATGCTAGATCCCCGATCGTCCCAACTGGGCTTCACTACTGATCATTCCAGAAACGAAACATAGAAACGATCAAAGATCTTCATCAAGCTTCCACTTGAGCTGGGCTGCGTCACCTGCACCAGTATCATCAGCACCTGCAACTATTTGGAAGTATCCGTAAGTCACGAGGACTCAGCAATCTCGCACCCGCGAGATCAAGACTATTTAAGCTTATGGGTAGGAGAAGGTAGTGAGGTGGAGATGCAGCAAGCACTAAGCATATATGATGGCTAACATACGCAAATAAGAGCGAGAAGAGAAGCAACGCAACGGTCAAGAAGCTAGAAGTGATCAAGAAGTGATCCTGAAACTACTTACGTTCAAGCATAACACAAGACGTGTTCACTTCCCCGACTCCGCTAAAAAGAGACCATCGCGGCTACACACGCGGTTGATTCATTTTAGTTAAGTTAAGTGTCAAGTTCTCTACAACCAGATATTAACAAATTCCCATCTGCCACATAACTGCGGGCATGGCTCTCAAAAGTTTATACCCTGCGGGGGTGTCCCAACTTAGCCCATCACAAGCTCTCACGGTCAACGAAGGATATTCCTTCTCCCAGGAAGACCCGACCAGTCTCGGAATCCCGGTTACAAGACATTTAGACAATGGTAAAACAAGACCAGCAAAGCCGCCCGACGTGCCAACAATCCCGATAGGAGTTGCACGTATCTCGTTCTCAGGACACACCGGATAGGTCAAGCTACGAGTAAAACCATCCCTCAAGTTGCCCCGAGGTGGCCCCGCAGGCTGCCCGGTTCGGACCAACACTTAGAGAAGCACTGGCCCGGGGGGGGGGGGGTTTAAAATAAAGATGACCCTCGGGAGCGTGACTCCCAAGGGAAAAGTAATAGGTTGTTAGGAAAATGTTAAAACCAAGGTTGGGCCTTGCTGGAGGAGTTTTATTCAAAGCGAACTGTCAAGGGGTTCCCATAACACCCAACCGCGTAAGGAACGCAAAATCAAGGAACATAACACCGGTATGACGGAAACTAGGGCGGCAAGAGTGGAACAAAACACCAGGCATAAGGCCGAGCCTTCCACCTTTTACCAAATATATAGATGCATTAATTAAATAAGATATATTGTGATATCCCAACATATCCATGTTCCAAACATGGAACAAACTTCAACTTCACCTGCAACTAACAACGCTATAAGAGGGGCTGAGCAAAAGCGGTAACATAGCCAAACAACGGTTTGCTAGGAAGGTGGGTTAGAGGCTTGACATGGCAATATGGGAGGCATGATATAACAAGTGGTAGGTAGTGTGACATAGCCATAGAACGAACAACTAGCAAGCAAATATAGAAGTGATTTCGAGGGTATGGTCATCTTGCCTGCAAAGTTCTCAGAGTTGTCGAAAGCTTGATCCTTGTTAGCGTACTCAACAAGTTCCTTGGTCACGTACTCGTCTCCCAGCTCTAACCAAGGCAGGAAGACAAGCAAAGGAACAACAATCAAACACGGTGCCATGCACAAGCAACATGATGCGAAACATGGCATGATATGCAAGATATGATATGCAATGCATATGCGTGCTCCGGAAGGAAAGAATGATCAAGGCATCAACTTGGAAAACCAAGTATGCCGCTGGAAAGATGAGGTGATTTCGGCCGAAATCGATATGAGGATCACCGAAAACGGATGCACGGTTTGCAAATGACAAGCAATATAAGATGATGCGAAACTGCGATTAACAGCATGATGCCACCTAGAATGCAACAAGAAACTAAGCTACTGCACTCTAACATAGCAACAAAGCATATGGCAATGATGTACAAGAGATGCTTGACAAAACATGAACACGAGCTATGGCCAAATCACACAATAACTGGTTCAAACATCCATGGCAAAAGTGCAAAAGATATCAGCTTCACAAACTTAGTGAAAACACTAACATGACAAAAACAACATCAGGAAGCAATGTTTAGAGCAAGCAAACAACATGCTACAGGAACATATCATGGCAAATAAAGGCATTGCATGATTTTACTAAAATCATAGAACAAAAGTCCCTTACTGAACATGAGCCAAAAAGGCACAGAAGATATGTTGGCACCCATGTAAACGTAGCAAGTTTTATTAACAGTTTCAGACTTAGAAGAAAAACCTGAGCATGGCATAAACAGAATTATGATAGCAACTTTGCAAGCTCATGCCACTCACCAAAAAGTATTAAATGACAACATAAGCATGCCAACAGTAAGAAGACATGTTCCTGAAGCTAACCATGGCAAGAGCAAGTTAATAGGATGCATGGATCACCAGCAACAACCATGGCAATATGGATTAACATGTTAACAATCTGCCAGGAACATTTTATAGCAAAAGTAGAGCAAGCAAAAGACATTCTATAGCACTCCATAATTGCAACCAAAGGCATGAATGGATAGAGCATAAACACATGTTCAAAACATCCTTACTGGAGTAACTCAAAATAAGCATGGATCTCATGGTAGCATCAAGTTTACATGGCATCAAAATAATAGCAGGAAAATGACTTAGCAAAATCCTAAGTCCCCGAAAACAGCAACATCACGGAGCCTAGTTTGCATGCTTGTGCTAGTCACCACATAGATGTCAAAAATACAAGACTTGCACCCCTGTAAAGATGGCATGTTGTATCTCAAAACATATGTAGACCTCATGCTCAAAGGATGCACACATCAAATGCAACAAAAATGACAAATCACCATGATCTGATAAGTACCAGAAGTTAACATTTTATAGCACTCTCGAAACAATGAAAATGGCATCATAATGGACAGTAACATGCATGGAGATTCTGCTAACATGAAGAGCGCAACGAGACGAACATTTCGACATATCATATGCACGATTTGGAGCTACGGTCACCAAGATGTGGCATGATGAAGAGAGGCATATGATGTAAGAATTTCATGACTTAGAAAATATCTCACCCTCCGAAAAGTCAACGGGGCGAGGGAATCCCGGGGACGCGGCGCATTTGGAAGGAGGGATGGGTGGATCTGGTCCCGATCCGGAGGTCGCCAGAGAAGCTCACCGGAGACGGTGGGGAAGGAGGCCGGAGACGAGGGAGCTCACCGGGGTGGGCGCCGGCGGGATGGGGCCGGCCGGATCCGGTGCGGCTCGCCGGATCCGAAGGGGCGGCGGGGGGCATGGGCTGTGAGGCGCGTAGTGGCGGAGCTTGAGGTCGGCGCTGGTGCGGCGGCGGCAAGGCAAGGCGGCGGAGGGCAGCGACGGTCGCCGTCGGGGCGGCGATGATGGGCGGCGGGTTGTAGGAGCCGGGCGGCGGCTCGACGCGGTCGGGCCCCGGGCGGAATAGGGTGCGGTTGACGGGCGGTGTCCGGTGGCGCGGAAGCCGGGGCGGCAGGGACGGCGATGCACGGGCGGCGCTGGTCGCCGACGGGGACCTGCGGGGCGGCGGTGCGGCTTCGAGCCGTGACGGGCGAGCGGCGGCGGCACGCGGGGCGGATCTGGGCCCCGTGGGCCGCGTGGTGGTGGGAGGCGGCGGCGACAGGTGGCACGACGTGGTTGGACAAGAAGGCGGTGGGGATGACGTGTCGCGCAGTGATTGGCCTGGATGACGTGTCCGGCGGACTTGTCCGGCGCGGATGGACATGTCCGGTGTCGCGAGGAGGAAGATGACTAGGGTTAGACCGTGAATTTCGGAGGGGGCACACATATATATAGGTAGATGGAGGTAGGAGTGTTCAAATGAGGTGCGGTTTTCGCCCACACGATCGTGATCCAACGGCGGAACATGGAGATGGGTTATATGGGTTATTGGGCTGTTTTGGAGAGGTGTTGGGTTGCAACACAAAAGAGGCTTTTGCGGTTACCCGGTTAACCGTTGGGGCATCAAAAGGCCTCCAAATGGAACAAAATTTGACAGGCGGTCTACCGGTGGTGTACCAAGGCCACTTGACAAATCTCGACTCATTCCGAGAACGTTTAACTCCCCCTCACGAAAAGAGACAAGAGGGGTGCGCCGGGTGCATGTGGGAGTGTCGGATTGCGAAACGGACAACGGGGAAAAAGACCGGATGCATGAGACGAACACGAATGCAAATGAGATGCACATGATGATATGATATGAAATGCATGACATGAAGAAAATGCCAAACGAAAGACAAAACCCAACCACGAAGGGAAAATCATATCGCCTCTCCGGAAAAAGGCAAGAGTCGGAATTACAAATGTGGAAAGTTGTATCTGGGGTGTTACACCCCAAAAGTCCTGAAACTCCACAAGAGTTAGTGTTGGAATATATGAAAAATATTTGGCGAAGAAAGCACCAGAGGGGGGCCACCCACCGTCCATGAGGGTGGGGGGTGCGCCCTACCCCCTAGGCGCGCCCCCGGCCTCATGGGCCACCTGGCAGGCCCACGATGCCCATCTTCTGGTATAAGGTCTCGTTTTCCCTGGAAAAAATCAGAAGGAAGCTTTCGGGATGAAGCGCCGCCTCTCGAGGCAGAACCTTGGCAGAACCAATCTAGGGCTCCAGCGGAGCTGTTCTGCCGGGGAAACATCCCTCCGGGAGGGGGAAATCGTCACCATCGATCCTCTCATCGGGAGGGGGTCAATCTCCATAAACATCTTCACCAACACCATCTCCTCTCAAACCCTAGTTCATCTCTTGTATCCGATCTTTGTCTCAAAACCTCAGATTGGTACCTGTGGGTTGCTAGTAGTGTTGATTACTCCTTGTAGTTGATGCTAGTTGGTTTATTCGGTGGAAGATTATATGTTCAGATCCTTTATGCATATTAATACCCCTCTTATTATGAACATGAATATGATTTGTGAGTAGTTATGTTTGTTCCTGAGGACATGTGAGAAGTCTTGCTATAAGTAGTCATGTAAATTTGGTTTTTGTTCGATATTTTGATGAGATGTATGTTGTCTTTCCTCTAGTGGTGTTATGTGAACATTGACTACATGACACTTCACCATTGTTTGGGCCTAGGGGAAGGCATTGGGAAGTAATAAGTAGATGATGGGTTGCTAGTGTGACAGAAGCTTAAACCCTAGTTTATGTGTTGCTTCGTAAGGGGCTGATTTGGATCCATATGTTTCATGCTATGGTTTGGTTTACCTTAATTCTTCTTTTGTAGTTGTGTATGCTTGCGAGGGTGGTTAATCATAAGTGAGATGCTTGTCCAAGGAAGGGCAGTACCCAAGCACCAGTCCACCCACATATCAAATTATCAAAGTAGCGAACGCGGATCATATGAGCATGGTGAAAACTAGCTTGACGATAGTTCCCTTGTGTCCTCGGGAGCGCTTTCCTTTATATAAGATTTTGTCCAGGATTGTCCTTTGCTACAAAAAGGATTGGGCCACCTTGCTGCACCTTTTTTACTTTAGTTACTTGTTACCCGTTACGAATTACCTTATCACAAAACTATCTGTTGCCGATAATTTCAGTCCTTGCAAAGAATACCTTACTGAAAACTGCTTGTCATTTCCTTCTGCTCCTCGTTGGGTTCGACACTCTTACTTATCGAAAGGACTACGATTGATACCCTATACTTGTGGGTCATCAAGACTCTTTTCTGGTGCCGTTTCCGGGGAGTGAAGCGCCTTTGGTAGGGAAAATTTATATAGTGTGCTGAAATTTACTGTCACTTGTTACTATGGAAAATAATCCTTTGAGGGGCTTGTTCGGGGTATCTTCACCGCGACTAGTAGAGCAAAGAGTTGCTACTCAACCTACTGAACCTACTGAAAATATTTACTTTGAAATTCCTTCGGGTATGATAGAGAAACTACTAGCTAATCCTTTTACAGGAGATGGAACATTACATCCTGATATGCACCTAATCTATGTGGATGAAGTTTGTGGATTATTTAAGCTTGTAGGTATGCCCGAGGATGTTATCAAGAAGAAGATCTTCCCTTTATCTTGGAAGGGAAATGCATTGGCATGGTTTAGGCTATGTGATGATATTGGATCATGGAACTACAATCGATTGAAATTGGAATTTCATCAGAAGTTTTATCACATGCATCTGGTTCATCGTGATCGTAATTATATATATAATTTTTGGCCTCGTGAAGGAGAAAGTATCGCTCAAGCTTGGGGGAGGATTAAGTCAATGTTATATTCATGCCCCAATCATGAGCTCTCAAGAGAAATTATTATCCAAAAAAATTATGCTCGGCTTTCTCTCAATAATCGCTCCATGCTCGATACTTCTTGTACTGGTTCTTTTACGATGAAGACTATTGAATTCAGATGGGATTTATTGGAAAGAATTAAATGCAACTCTGAAGATTGGGAACTCGACAAAGGTAAGGAGTCAGGTGTAACACCTAAGTTTGATTGTGTTAAATATTTTATGGATACCGATGCTTTTCGTGAATTTAGCACTAAGTATGGACTTGACTCTGAGATAGTAGCTTCTTTCTGTGAATTATTTGCTACTCATGTTGATCTCCCTAAGGCGAAGTGGTTTAAATATAATCATCCCATTGAAGTACAAGTAGTTTAACCTATTAAAGTTGAAGAAAAGACTATCACTTATAATGTTGATCCTATTGTTCCTACTGCTTATATTGAGAAACCACCTTTCCCTGTTAGAATAAAGGATCATGCTAAAACTTCAACTGTGGTTCGTAAGAGTAATGCTAGAACACCTACACCCCCTAAACAAATTAAAGTTGAACCTAGTATTTCTATGGTTAAAGATCTCTTGGTCGATAATATTGATGGGCATGTTATTTACTTCTGTGATGAAGCTGCTAGAATTGCTAGACCCGATACTAAAGATAAATACAGACCTATTGTAGGCATGCATGTTGTTTCTGTTAAAATAGGAGATAATTTCTATCATGGCTTATGTGACATGGGTTCTAGTGCGAGTGCAATACCTCACACGTCATATAAAGAAATTATGCATGATATTGCACTTGCTGAGATAGAAGATATTGATGTTACTATTAATCTTGCCAATAGAGATACTATTTCACCAGTTGGGATTGTTAGAGATGTTGAAGTCTTGTGTGGGAAAGTTAAACATCCTATTGATTTTCTTGTTCTTCGGTCCCCACAAGATGACTTTTGTCCCATTATATTTGGTAGACCCTTCTTGAATACTGTTAATGCTAAGAAAGACTGCGAAAAGGATATTGTTACTGTTGGTTTAGGGGACATGTCTCATGATTTTAATTTTGCTAAATTTCGTAGACAACCCCATGATAAAGAATTTCCTAGTAAATATGAAATTATTGGTCTTGCTTCTATTGCCGTGCCTCCTAATGATCCTTTAGAACAATATTTGCTAGACCATGAAAATGATATGTTTATGAATGAAAGAAGGGAAATAGATGAAGTATTCTTTAAATAGGGACCTATTTTGAAACACAACTTGCTTGTTGAAATTCTAGGGGATCCTCCTCTACCCAAGGGTGATCCCGTGTTTGAGCTTAAACCATTACCTGATACTCTTAAATATGCTTATCTTGATGAAAAGAAGATATATCGTGCTCTTATTAGTGCTAACCTTTCAGAGCAGGAAGAAGAGAAATTATTAAAAACTCTGAAGAAGCACCATGCTGCTATTGGATATACTCTTGATGATCTTAAGGGCATTAGTCCCACTCTATGCCAGCACAAAATAAAATTGTAGAAAGACGCTAAATCGGTTGTTGATCACCAATGACAGTTAAATCTTAAGATGAAAGAAGTGGTTAGAAATGAAATACTAAAGCTTCTGGAGGCAGGTATAATTTATCTTGTTGCTGATAGTCAGTGGGTAAGTCCTGTCCATTGTGTCCCTAAGAAGGGAGGCATTACTGTTGTTCCTAACGATAAAGATGAATTGATCCCACAAAGAATTGTCACAGGTTATAGAATGGTAATTGATTTCCGCAAATTAAATAAAGTTACTAGAAAGGATCATTACCCCTTACCCTTTATTGATCAAATGCTAGAAAGATTATCCAAACATACACATTTTTGCTTTCTAGACGGTTATTCTGGTTTCTCTCAAATGCCTGTGTCGAAAGAGGATCAGGAAAGACCACTTTTTCTTGCCCTTTCGGTACCTTTGCTTATAGACATATGCCTTTTGGTTTATGTAATGCACCTGCTACCTTTTGATTGCTCCATGCTATATTATCTACTGTTTTGGACATTATTGGGCTTTATTATCCACTTTTATATTATTTTTGGGACTAACCTATCAACCGGAGGCCTAGCCTAGAATTGTTGTTTTTTGCCTGTTTTAGGGTTTCGAAGAAAAGGAATATCAAACGGAGTCCAAATGGAATGAAACCTTCGGGAACGTGATTTTCTCAACGAACAAGACCCGGGAGACTTGGACCCTAAGTCAAGAAAGAAAAGAGGAGGCCACGAGGTAGGGGGGCGTGCCTACCCCCCCAGGCGCGCCCTCCACCCTCGTGGCCCCCCTGTTGCTCCACCGACGTACTCCTTCCTCCTATATATACCTACATACCCCCAAGCGATCAGAGACGAAGCCAAAAACCTAATTCCATCGCTGCAAATTTTTTTATCCACGAGAGGCCTGTTCCAGAGCTCCGCCAGAGGGGGCATCAATCACGGAGGGCTTCTACATCAACACCATAGCCCCTCCGATGAAGTGTGAGTAGTTTACCTCAGACCTACAAGCCCATAGTTAGTAGCTAGATGGCTTCTGCTCTCTTTTTGGATCTCAATACAATGTTCTCCCCCTCTCTTGTGGAGAACTATTTGATGTAATCTTCTTTTTGCGGTGTGTTTGTTGAGACCAATGAATTGTGGGTGTATGATCAAGTCTATCTATGAATAATATTTGAATCTTCTCTGAATTCTTTTATGTATGATTGATTATCTTTGCAAGTCTCTTCGAATTATCAGTTTGGTTTGGCCTACTAGATTGATCTTTCTTGCAATGGGAGAAGTGCTTAGCATTGGGTTCAATCTTGCGGTATCCTTTCCCAGTGAGAGTAGGGGCAGCAAGGCACGTATTGTATTGTTGCCATTGAGGATAACAAGATGGGGTTTTCTTCATATTGCATGAGTCTATCCCTCTACATCATGTCATATTGCTTAAGGTGTTACTCTGTTTTTTAACTTAATACTCTAGATGCATGCTGGATAGCGGTTGATGAGTGGAGTAATAGTAGTAGATGCAGGCAGGAGTCAGTCTACTTGTCTCAGAAGTGATGCCTATATACATGATCATACCTAGATATTCTCATAACTATGCTCAATTCTGTCAATTGCTCAACAGTAATTTGTTCACCCACCGTAGAATACTTATGCTCTCAAGAGAATCCACTAGTGAAACCTATGGCCCCCGGGTCTATCTTCATCATATTAATCTCCTACTACTTAGTTATTTCCTTTGCTATTTACTTTTCCTTTATTTTACTTTGCATCTTTATCATAAAAATACCAAAAATATTATCTTATCATATCTATCAGATCTCACTCTCGTAAGTGGCCTTATAGGGATTGACAACCCCTATTTGCGTTGGTTGCGAGGATTTATTTGTTTTGTGCAGGTACGAGGGACTCACGCGTAGCCTCCTACTGGATTGATACCTTAGTTCTCAAAAACTGAGGGAAATACTTACGCTACTTTGCTGCATCATCCCTTCCTCTTCGGGGAAAACCAATGCAGTGCTCAAGAGGTAGCAAGAAGGATTTCTGGCGCCGTTGCCGGGGAGGTCTACGCAAAAGTCAAGATACCAAGTACCCATCACATACCCTTATCTCCCGCATTACATTATTTTCCATTTGCCTCTCGTTTTCCTCTCCCCCACTTCACCCTTGCCGTTTTATTCGCCCTGTCCCTCTCTATCCTCCCTCTCTTTCTCTATTTGCCTCTTTTTGCCCACTTGCTTTCTGTCTGCTTGTGTGTTAGTTTGCTTGCTTGTCACGATGGTAAATTGTGTGACTTCACCAATACCAACAACAATGATTTTATTAGCACTCCGATTGCTCCAATGCTGAATCTTGTGAAATTAATACTGCTTGCTGAATCTTGTCATGAAAGATCCGTTTTACAGCCTTCCTAGTGAAGATGCCGCTACCCATCTAAATAGCTTCGTTTATTTGTGTGATATGCAAAAGAAGAAAGATGTGGATAATGATATTGTTAAATTGAAGTTATTTCCTTTTTTGCTTAGAGATCATGCTAAAGCTTGGTTTTCGTCTTTGCCTAAAAATAGTATTGATTCATGGAACAAGTGCAAAGATGCTTTTATCTCTAAGTATTTTCCTCCCGCTAAGATCATCTCTCTTAGAAACGACATTATGAATTTTAAGCAACTTGATCATGAACATGTTGCGCAAGCTTGGGAGAGAATGAAATTAATGATACGTAATTGCCCTACTCATGGTTTAAATTTGTGGATGATTATACAAAATTTTCATGCCGAATTGAATTTTGCTTCTAGAAATCTTTTAGATTCGGCCGCGGGAGGCACTTTTATGGAAATCACTTTAGGAGAAGCTACTAAACTCCTAGATAATATTATGGTTAATTATTCTCAATGGCATACCGAAAGATCTACTAATAAAAAGGTGCATGCGATAAAAGAAATTAATGTTTTGATTGGAAAGATGGATGAACTTATGAAATTATTTTCTAATAAGAGTGTTTCTTCTGATCCTAAAGATATTCCCTTGTCTACTTTGATTGATAATAATAATGAATCTATGGATGTGAACTTTGTTGGTAGGAACAATTTTGGTAACAACGCGTATAGAGGAAATTTCAACCCTAGGCCTTATCCTAGTAATCCCTCTAATAACTATGGTAATTCCTACAACAATTCTCATGGAAATTATAATAAGATGCCCTCTGATTTTGAATCTAATATTAAAGAATTTATTACTTTGCAAAAGAATTTTAATGCTATGATTGAAGAAAAATTGCTTAAGATTGATGATTTGGCTAGGAACGTTGATAGAATTTCTCTTGATGTTGATTCTTTAAAACTTAGATCTATTCCACCTAAGCATGATATCAATGAGTCTCTCAAAGCCATGAGAATTTCCATTGATGAGTGCAAATAAAGAACCGCTAGGATGCGTGCTAAGAAAGATACCTTTATAAGAGCATGTTCTTATAGTTCCTATGAAAATAAAGATGAAGATCTAAAAGTTATTGATGTGTCCCCTATTAAATCTTTGTTTTGCAATATGAATCTTGATAATGATGTGACTGAATATGATCCACCTTTACCTAGAAGGTGTTCCAAGAATTCAGAATTTGTTGATCTTGATGCTAAATTTGATAAAAGTGGGATTAAAGAAATTAAAACCCTAGATGTTGCTAGACCCACTATTATGGATTTCAAGTAATTTAACTATGAAAATTGCTCTTTGATCGATTGTATTTCCTTGTTGCAATCCGTGCTAAATTCTCCTCACGCTTATAGTCAAAATAAAGCGTTTACTAAACATATCATTGATGCCTTATCTCCCGCAAAAGTCAACATACCAAGTACCCATCACAAACCCTTATCTCCCGCATTACATTATTTGCCATTTGCCTCTCGTTTTCCTCTCCCCCACTTCATCCTTGCCGTTTTATTTGCCCTCTCTTTCTCTATCCTCCCTCTCTTTCTCTATTTGTCGTTTTATTTGCCCGTTCCTTGTTTGCTTGTGTGTTGGATTGCTTGCTTGTCATGATGGCTCAAGATAATACTAAATTGTGTGACTTTACCAATACCAACAACAATGATTTTATTAGCACTCCGATTTCTCCTCTTACCGATGTTGAATCTTGTGAAATTAATGCTGCCTTGCTGAATCTTGTCATGAAAGATTCGTTTTCCGGCCTTCCTAGTGAAGATGCCACTCCCCATCTAAATAGCTTCGTTGATTTGTGTGATATGCAAAAGAAGAAAGATGTAGACAATGATATTGTTAAATTGAAGTTATTTCCTTTTTCGCTTAGAGATCGTGCTAAAGCTTGGTTTTCGTCTTTGCCTAAAAATAGTATTGATTCGTGGAATAAGTGCAAAGATGCTTTTATCTCTAAGTATTTTCCTCCCGCTAAGATCATCTCTCTTAGAAACGATATTATGAATTTTAAGCAACTTGATCATGAACATGTTGCATAAGCTTGGGAGAGGATGAAATTAATGATACGTAATTGCCCAACACATGGTTTGAATTTGTGGATGATTATACAAAAATTTTATGCCGGATTGAATTTTGCTTCTAGAAATCTTTTAGATTCGGCCGTGGGAGGCACTTCTATGGAAATCACTTTAGGAGAAGCTACTAAACTCCTAGATAATATTATGGTTAATTATTATCAATGGCACACTGAAAGATCTACTAATAAGAAAGTGCATGCGATAGAATAAATTAATGTTTTGAGTGGAAAGATGGATGAACTTATGAAATTATTTGCTAATAAAAGTGTTTCTTCTGATCCTAATGATATGCCTTTGTCTACTTTGGTTGAGAATAATAATAACCTTTGGATGTGAATTTTGGTGGTAGGAATAATTTTGATAACAACGCGTATAGAGGAAACTTTAATCCTAGGCCTTATCCTAGTAATTCCTCTAATAATTATAGTAATTCTTACAACAATTCTTATGGAAATTATAATAATATGCCCTCTGATTTTGAATCTAATATTATAGAATTTATTACTTTGCAAAAGAATTTCAATGCTTTGATTGAATAAAAATTGCTTAAGATTGATGACTTGGCTAGGAACGGTGATAGAATTTCGCTTAATGTTGATTCTTTGAAACTTAGATCTATTCCACCTAAGCATGATATCAACGAGTCTCTCAAAGCCATGAGAATTTCCATTGATGAGTGCAAAGAAAGAACCGCTAGGATGCGTGCTAAGAAAGATTCCTTCATAAGAGTGTGTTCTTCTAGTTTCCATGATAATAAAGATGAAGATCTAAAAGTTATTGATGTGTCCCCTATTAATTCTTTGTTTTGCAATATGAATCTATATAATGATGGGACTGAATATGATCCACCTTTACCTAGAAGGTGTTCCAAGAATTCAGAATTTGTTGATCTTGATGCTAAATTTGATAAAAGTGGGATTAAAGAAATTAAAACCCTAGATGTTGCTAGACCCACTATTATGGATTTCAAGTAATTTAACTATGAAAATTGCTCTTTGATCGATTGTATTTCCTTGTTGCAATCCGTGCTAAATTCTCCTCACGCTTATAGTCAAAATAAAGCATTTACTAAACATATCGTTGATGCCTTGATGCAATCTTATGAAGAAAAACTTGAATTGGGAGTTTCTATCCCTAGAAAACTTTATGATGAGTGGGAACCAACTATTAAAATTAAAATTAAATATCATGAATGCTATGCTTTATGTGATTTGGGTGCTAGTGTTTCCACGATTCCAAAGACTTTGTGTGATTTGTTAGGTTTCCGTGATTTTGATGATTGCTCTCTAAACTTGCACCTTGCGGATTCCACCATTAAGAAAACCTATGGGAAGAATTAATGTTGTTCTTATTTTTGCAAATAGGAATTATGTGCCCGTAGATTTTATTGTTCTTGACATAGATTGCAATCCTTCATGCCCTATTATTCTTGGTAGACCTTTCCTTAGAATGATTGGTGCAATTATTGATATGAAGGAAGGAAATATTAGATTCCAATTTCCATTAAGGAAAGGCATGGAACACTTTCCTAGAAATAAAATTAAATTACCTTATGAATGTATTATGAGAGCCACTTATGGATTGCCCACCAAAGATGGCAATACCTAGATCTATTCTTGCTTGTTATGCATAGCTAGGGGCGTTAAACGATAGCGCTTGTTGGGAGGCAACCCAATTTTATTTTTATTCCTTGATTTTTTCTAATGTTTAGTAATAAATAATTTATCTAGCCTCTGTTTTGGTTGTGTTTTTTGTGTTTAATTAGTGTTCGTGCCAAGTAGAACCGTTGGGAAGACTTGGGGAAAGTCTTGTTGAACTTGCTGTAAAAAACAGAAACTTTAGCGCTCACGAGAATTGCTGTCATTTTTATTTGGAAAGTGCTATTTAGTTAATTCTTTTTTCAGATGATTAATAGATAAATTCCTCACGTCCATCAAGTTATTTTAGAATTTATGGGGTTCCAGATCATGCGCTAGCTACAGATTACTACAGACTGTTCTGTTTTTGATAGATTCTGTTTTTCGTCTGTTGTTTGCTTATTTTGATGAATCTATGGCTAGTAAAATAATTTATAAACCATAGAGAAGTTGGAATACAGTAGGTATAACACCAATATAAATAAATAATGAGTTCATTACAGTACCTTGAAGTGGTCTTTTATTTTATTTCGCTAACGGAGCTCACGAGATTTTCTACTTTAAGTTTTGTGTTGTGAAGTTTTCAAGTCTTGGGTAAAGATTTGATGGATTATGGAACAAGGAGTGGCAAGAGCATAAGATTGGGGATGCCCATGGCACCCCCAAGATAATCTAAGGACACCAAAAAGGCAAAGCTTGGGGATGCCCCGGAAGGCATCCCCTCTTTCGTCTACTTCTATCGGTAACTTTACTTGGAGCTATATTTTTATTCGCCATATGATATGTGTTTTGCTTGGAGCGTCTTGTATTATTTGAGTCTTTGCTTTTTAGTTTACCACAATCATCCTTGCTTTACACACCTTTTGAGAGAGCCATACATGATTTGGAATTTGTTAGAATACTCTATGTGCTTCGCTTATATCTTTTGAGCTATATAATTTTGCTCTAGTACTTCACTTATATCTTTTAGAGCACGGTGGTGGATTTCTTTTATAGAAACTATTGATCTCTCATGCTTCACTTAGATTATTTTGAGAGTCTTAATATCATGGTAATTTTCTTAAAATCCTAATATGCTAGGTATTCAAGAATAAAAAAATCTCTTATGAGTGTGTTGAATACTATGATTAGTTTGATACTTGATAATTGTTTTGAGATATGGAGATGGTGATATTAAAGTCATGCTAGTTGAGTAGTTGTGAATTTGAGAAATACTTGTGTTGAAGCTTGTGATTCCCGTAGCATGCACGTATGGTGAACCGTTATGTGATGAAGTCGGAGCATGATTTACTTATTGATTGTCTTCCTTATGAGTGGTGGTCGGGGATGAGCGATCGTCTTTTCCTACCAATCTATCCCCCTAGGAGCATGCACGTAATACTTTGCTTTGATAACTTGTAGATTTTTTCAATAAGTATATGAGTTCTTTATGACTAATGTTGAGTCCATGGATTATACGCACTCACACCCTTCCACCTTTGCTAGCCTCTCTAATACCGCGCACCTTTCGCCGGTATCATACACCCTCCATATACCTTCCTCAAAACAGCCACCATACCTACCTATTATGGCATTTCCATAGCCATTCCGAGATATATTGCCATGCAACTTTCCACCGTTCCGCTTCATCATTGTCATATTGCTTAGCATGATCATGTAGTTGACATCGTATTTGTGGCAAAGCCACCATTCATAATTCTTTCATATGTGTCACTCTTGATTCATTGCATATCCCGGTACACCGCCGGAGGCATTCATATAGAGTCATATTTTGTTCTAAGTATCAAGTTGTAATTGTTGAGTTGTAAGAAAAATAAAAGTGTGATGATCATCATTATTAGAGCATTGTCCCGGTGAGGAAAGGATGATGGAGACTATGATTCCCCCACAAGTCGGGATGAAACTCCGGACGAAAAATAAAAAAATAAAAAAAAGAGAAAGAAAAGAGGCCATAAAAAAGAAAGAGAAAAGGCCCAAATAAAAAAAATAAGAGAAAAAGAGAGAAGGGACAATGTTACTATCCTTTTACCACACTTGTGCTTCAAAGTAGCACCATGATATTCATAGTAGAGAGTCTCTCATGTTATCGCTTTCATATACTAGTGGGAATCTTTCATTATAGAACTTGGCTTGTATATTCCAATGATGGGCTTCCTCAAAATGCCCTAGGTCTTCATGAGCAAGCAAGTTGGATGCACACCCACTTAGTTTCTTTTTGAGCTTTCATATACTTATAGCTCTAGTGCATCCGTTGCATGGCAATCCCTACTCACTCACATTGATATCTATTGATGGGCATCTCCATAGCCCGTTGATACGCCTAGTTGATGTGAGACTATCTTCTCCCTTTTTGTCTTCTCCACAACCACCACTCTATTCCAGCTATAATGCTATGTCCATGGCTCACGCTCATGTATTGCGTGAAGATTGAAAAAGTTTTGAGATTGTCAAAAGTATGAAACAATTGCTTGGTTTGTCATCGGGGTTGTGCATGATTTAAATATTTTGTCTGGTGAAGATAGAGCATAGCTGTCGGTGTCAAAACCGGCGGATCTCGGGTAGGGGGTCCCGAACTGTGCGTCTAAGGCGGATGGTAACAGGAGGCAGGGGACACGATGTTTTACCCAGGTTCGGGCCCTCTTGATGGAGGTAAAACCCTACGTTCTGCTTGATTTATTCTTGATGATATGGGTATTACAAGATTTGATCTACCATGAGATCGGAGAGGCTAAACCCTAAGAGCTAGCCTATGGTATGATTGTATGTTGTCCTACGGACTAAAACCCTCCGGTTTATATAAACCCCCGAAAGGGCTAGGGTTACACAAGGTCGGTTACAAAGGAGGAGTTATACATATCCGTATTGCCTAGCTTGCCTTCCACGCCAAGTAGAGTCCCATCCGGACACGAGACGAAGTCTTCTTGTATCTTCATAGTCCAACAGTCCGGCCAAAGGATATAATCCGGCTGTCCAGATACCCCCTAATCCAGGACTCCCTCAGTAGCCCCCGAACCAGGCTTCAATGACGATGAGTCCAGCACGCAGTATTGTCTTTGGCATTGCAAGGCGGGTTCTTCTCCATCTTTCGAACGTTTGTAAAGCAGTGTCCGGTCCCATAAATGTTTGGAACTCTTGGCTTCTGTGCCCAATAAGGGCTTTCTCCCACGTGTAGAATGAATACGAGGCGCCAGGGCGTTTTTACATTCGCCCCCTAGCCAGATAAATGAATTGTCTATTAAAGGGATGGGGATCCTTAGATCTGATCCATACCATCCTCCCCCAGTGAGAGTCCATCAGAGCGCGTTCCAGAAAGATCCATTCCAGCATGGCCGACCTCCGCAGCTCCTCCTCCCGCCTCCGAAGCCCTAAGACCGGTGATTGGGAGAGGTGTTCAGTCCCACACAGTCGTTTAGTCGAACTGCAAACTAAGGGATTTCTCCCTCCGGCGTACATGGTGCCCGTTTGAGCCAGGCTCGCCACCTATAATGGCGGGGAGCAAGCGGAGAGCTTTCCCTGTCCCTCTATGGGGGAACGGGTCTGTCTTGTCCCCTATCTATTAAGGGGACTCGGATTTCCAATTCATCCGTTCCTCCGCGGGCTCCTGGAGTTCTACGGCCTCCAATTACACAATTTCACCCCCTCCTCCATCCTACATATCGCCGGCTATGTGACTCTCTGTGAGTTGTTCCTGGGCTGCGAGGCTCACTTCAAGCTGTGGAAAAGGCTATTTTGCCTCGTCCCTCACACATAGAGGGGGTCACTTTATCAAGTGGGTGGAGCCGAAATATGGCGCATCACCGATACCGGATACATGTCCGGTACTCTGAAGAAGTCACCCAAAGACTGGCCTTCAAAATGGTTTTATATGGAGGACGTTCCCCTTCCGGACCCTGTTCGGCGGGGTCTTCCTGAGTTCAACAATGCTCCTCTAAAGAAACGCCGAAGTTGGCGCCCACGGAGCCCCCAGGTGGAAGACAATGGAGAAGTCCTCTATCTGATGAACCGAATTAAAGCATTGGCTCGATCAGGATTGACAGTAATCGAAGTTATGTCGATTTGCATAATGCGGGGAGTGCAACCACTTCAATATCGTGGGCACCCCTTGTGGTGTTATAACGGGGCGGATGACGCCACCCGCTGCAGGCGTAAGGGTTCGGCAATGCTGCCGCTTTAGCGAAAATTCTGTCCGAGTTGTTCAAGGGTGAGGAAGATGAGTTCACCCACATCAAGCCACGGAGTGGATTCTCCATGTACAATCCTCCAAGCTGGGTAAGTTATATCTCCTTGCTCCCATTTTTCCCGCATTCTTTGTCGTAAGTATTCACCTTGCCACTTTGCGGCAGGAACTACGAAAAGCCATAAAGGAGGTCAGTAGCCCTTCTCCACAACCAGAGGACCCTGACCGGGCCCTCGACTCTGGACTTGAAGAAGATTCGGTTATATTCATGGAGCTGATAGACCGGCAGTTCTATCAGTTAAGCTGCGACGATGCCATGGTGGCCATTACGGTCGACTATCGCGGACTGCTCCCTGCATCGCACATAAGAAAAACCCAAAATCCCAACTCCAAAACTAGGATCCCCTTTTAGACACTTCACCCACCATATACACATGGCATTTTTACAGGGAAGGCATTCAGGACGCCCTGCCAGATCCGCAGCAATGCGCCAACAGGAGGCACCGAGGCCGGGTAGGCCAAAAAGGAAGGCGGTCAGGACAGAGACGCCGGCGCAAAGGTATAACAAACCCTGCTCCGTGGTTGTCGTCTTTCTCAAAATATAATGACGCCCGTGTTTCTTTAACAGAAAAACGCTCGCCGGAATATGTCCAGCGATGTTACTAATCACGCTTCCACCAGCCGGGCGCCAGGACCGGACATAGAGGCGGAAGCCGATATGGGGCGGGCACCGGATAATCCCCCTACAGAGGATGCAGATAGATTATCCACTACAAACTCAGAGGTGGAAAGCACCATGAATCATAGGCGCCGCCGGGCCATACTCCGTGACGCTTGTTTCTCACCAGAGGAATTTGATGCCTTCAATTCTGGAGAGGCGTACCTCCGAGCTGCTCAAGATGGTCTAGCCAGAGCCACGGATCAGTATGTAAAGGATGTACGGGTAAGTAAATCTGATGATTTATGTGTATCAGTAGCCCCTGAGACTTGAAACAGTTAGCATAACTGATTTAAGGATCATCTTTATTGTGCAGGTTCTTACAGAGAAGAATACTAGGCTGTCACAGGAGCTAGAGGAATGCAAGACCCAACTGCGGGCTGCTATGGCCGCATTGTAGGAACCGAAAAAGTCACTTGCTGGTAACATTTACTTTAAAGAATGATGGTTACCATATAATGTGCGGCATGGCTGTAGATCTAACAACAGATGTTACAGATGAATCCGGAGAAAATCCGGAGGCCCAACATGTTATGCGACAGCTAGAGGCTGGCAAGCGCATGCTGACTGAGGTTAGGTGGGAGAAAAACAATCTCCAAGACGCCAATATTAGGCTGAGCGTGGAACTAAATGACGTTCGGGGCCAGCTTGCAGACTCCGAGAAGGAGAATAAGCGGCTTCGGCGCGGCATTTTCAGCAAGTGCTTGAACGAATACTTTTAAAGGAGTTCGGCGAAGAAGCCGACTAACAGCGTTATGTCTGTAGGTATGCTGACGGGTCGTCCCGCGGAGGAAATTCCCGGGTCTGCGAGTGATCTTCTATCTGAGCTGTCACATCTGCACGAACAAGGTCGGCAGGTGATGCAGGATGTTGCCCAGGCCTTGTGGCCGTCCGTCTCCCTCCCAGAGGGCTTTGCAGAGCTTGCGGAGAAGCTCAAGGGAGCATGGTGGCGCTTCTGATTATGGAAGATATCAGCCTGCCGACAGGGTGCCAGAGAAGCCTGGGCCATGGTGAAGACGCGGTATACCAAGGCAGACCCAAATCACATGGCCGAGGTCGGACCTATGGGGTCCGACAGAAAAGAGATCCCCGTTAGCTTAGTTTATGGGTAAGTAGAATTAGCCGCAAAGTATTCC
Organism: Triticum aestivum; assembly: GCF_018294505.1. Lineage (NCBI taxonomy): Eukaryota > Viridiplantae > Streptophyta > Magnoliopsida > Poales > Poaceae > Triticum > Triticum aestivum. The sequence continues at coordinate 78,391,656 of NC_057800.1, forward strand.
CAACAGGATTGTAATCTAGACCGCCTGTTGGATGGTATAGAAGAGGAATTTAGTCAGTCTGCATGACTATGTAATGAAAGTGACATTTATAATGCCTTCTAGCCGGATTGTAGATCATTTGTCTTGGCGGACCTTTTCGCTTCAACCTCGGGACCCGATAGTCCGGAGTGTATCCGAATACCCGCGCAGTTATATAAGAACCGGGGCATGCGTGGAGACCAGGCGTAGGGGTCATAAGTGCTTGAATAGACAAGTGCCCAACTAGTTATGTTATATTACATGGGTAGTAAGAAACATCTTCCAGGGAGAATAGTTCCATTAAGGGTTCCTTTCCCTGGGTAAGCATGCCCTAAAGTGCATGTCCGGACTGCGATAGGAAACGCAGGAAAAACATCTAGGGGCGGATATGGACAATAAATAAAAATCATCTTTGTTCATCGACCGAATATTCCCTTAAGAACGCTAGCTTTCGGCTTCACCCAGTCTGAGGTACACGTCCGTCTGACCCGGCAGTAACAATCGCAGAGGTGCTCCCCTTATGCCCTAGTCGAATTAACGGGAACGTAGGGCATAAATACAAGAGCCAGGCAACCCAGCTTGGCCAAAAGTTAAGTCATATCGATGCATATAATGGCGAAAAAAGGTACATGCAGAAGCATGACACATGTTCGGGGCCTGAGGCCCAGATAAACAATTAAGCTTCTATGAAAGAAGCCCCCAGGTATTATGAGCGCGGCTAGCGCATCTAGAATGTGCAAGCGAGGCACAAGTTGGCCCTTAAGGGTCTAGAGAAATAATAACAGAAAGGAAGAAATAAAAACAAGACAGATAATGTACATGCAAAAAATGGACAAAGGGAGGGGACGAACATAGGGTCCGGTGCTAGGCGTAGAATCTTCGGAGCCTGGCCACGTTCCATGGGTTCGGCTCGAGTCGACTAGTCAATGCATCCCGCAGTCGGTACGCTCCACCGGTCAGAACTTGGTCAATAATGAAGGGACCTTCCCATTTGGGAACGAGCTTGTTCTTTTTTTTATCCGACAGGCGTAGAACTAGTTCGCCAACGTTATAAGTTTTGGCCCGTACTTATCTGCTTTGGTATCTGCGAGCCTGTTGCTGATAAAATGCGGAACGAGCTTTGGCTACGTCGCGCTCCTCCTCCAGGGTGTCCAGACTGTCCTGCCGATCGAGCTCGGCTTCTCTTTCTTCGTACATGCGCACTCGAGGTGAGTCATGAATTATGTCACAGGCAAGACTGCCTCTGCACTGTACACCATAAATAAGGGTGTACATCCGGTACTACGATTCGGCATGGTCCGCAGCCCCCAGAGTACGGAGTCGAGCCCCTCTACCCAGTGCGTGTTAGACTTCGTTAAGGAATGCACTAATCTGGGTTTAATGCCGCTCATTATAAGACCGTTTGCTCGCTCGACTTGACCATTGGTTTGTGGGTGATAGACTGAAGCATAATCGAGCTTAATGCCCATTTTGCTGCACCAGAGTTTTACCTCATCAGCTGTGAAGTTTGTGCCGTTGTCAGTGATGATGCTGTGGGGGACGCCATAACGGTGTACGACCCCAGATATGAAGTCTATCACGAGTCCGGATTAGGCTGTTTTAACAGGTTTGGCCTCTATCCATTTGGTGAATTTATCCACCATGACCAGTAAGTATTTTTTCTTATGGGTTCCCCCTTTAAGGGGTCCAACCATGTGAAGCCCCCAGACCGCGAAGGGCCACGTAATGGGGATTGTTTGGAGGGCGGTGGGTGGCATGTGGCTTTGATTTGCAAAGAGCTGGCAACCGGCGCAACGTTGGACCAAGTCCTGTGCATCTGCCCGGGCCGTTGGCCAACAGAATCCTGTGCGGAAGGCCTTGCTTACAAGAGCCCGGGCTGCGGCATGGTGACCGCCGAGTCCGGCGTGGATTTCTGCCAAAAGGTTCCGCCCTTCCTCTTTGGAGATGCACCTTTGAAGGACTCAGATAGTGGTTTTTTTATACAATTCTCCCTCGTGGACCCTGTAGGCCTTAGATCGCCGCACTATGCAGCGTGCCTCATTTTGGTCCTCCAGAAGTTCCTGCCTAGTTAGGTAGGCCAGGAATGGTTCTGTCCACGGGGCGATAATGGCCATTATTACGTGGGCTGAAGGTGTTATTTCGGTGGCGGAGCATCCGATTGTGTCAGATTATTCGGTATCGGGCATTTTGGCCGGGTCCGGACTATTGTTACCGGTGTCCCCTTCCCATACTACGGATGGCTTGAATAGCCTTTCCAGAAATATGTTGGGGGGACCGCGTTGCGTTTTGCGCCGATGCGGGTGAGGATATCCACTGCTTGATTGTTTTCCCGAGCCACATGGTGAAATTCGAGTCCCTCGAACCGAGCTGACATTTTTAGGATGGCATTTCGGTAGGCCGCCATTTTCGGATTCTTGGTGTCAAAGTCTCCATTTATTTGGGATATTGCAAGGTTTGAATCCCCACGCACCTCCAGGCGTTGAATGCCCATGGAGACTGCCATCCGAAGACCATGCAACAGAGCTTCGTATCCGGCTGCATTGTTGGAGTCTGTATACAATGTTTGCAGTACATACTGAACGGTATCTCCGGTTGGGGACGCCAGGACGACGCCAGCCCCTAGACCAGCCAGCATTTTAGAACCGTCGAAGTGCATGATCCAATTGGAGTATGCGTCATACTCTTTAGGGAGTTCGGCCTCCGTCCATTCGGCGACAAAGTCGGCCAATACTTGCGACTTAATGGCCCGTCGAGGTTTGTATGTTATGTCGAACTGGAGGAGCTCAATGGCCCATTTAGCAATCCGGCCCGTAGCGTCACGGTTGTTTATAATATCATTAAGTGGCACTTCTGAGGCTACTGTAATCGAACACTCTTGAAAGTAGTGTCATAGCTTCCAGGATGCCATGAATACCGCATAGGCTATCTTTTGATAATGTGGGTACCGTGATTTGCATGGAGTGAGGACAGTGGATACATAGTATACCGGCTTTTGAAGAGGGAATTTATGTTCAGCAGCTTCTCATTCGACGACAAGCACTGCGCTTACAACTTGATGAGTTGCCGCAATGTACAACAGCATTGGTTCGCTGATGTTTGGCGCGGCCAGGATTGGGTTGGTTGCCAAAATGGCCTTTATTTCTTCCAATCCGGCTGTGGCAGCGTCTGTCCACTCAAAGTGTTCGGTGCACTGAAGGAGGCGATAAAGGGGTAAAGCCTTTTCTCCTAAGTGGGAGATAAAGCAGCTTAGAGCCGTCATGCATCCAGTTAACTTCTGGATTTGTTTGAGGTCTGTTGGGGTAGCCAACTATGACAAAGCTTGGATTTTGGCCGGATTAGCTTCAATACCTCTACTGGAGACAATGAAACCCAGGAGCTTTTTGGCTGGTACGCCGAAAACGCATTTTTCCGGATTGAGCTTGATGTCGTATGTTCAGAGGTTGTCGAATGTGAGCCTCAAGTCGTCTATCAAAGAGTCGACATGCTTGGTTTTGACGACCACATCGTCTATGTATGCCTCTACTGTTTTGCCGATTTGTTTCTCCAGACATATCTGAATCATGCGCTGATATGTTGCGCCGGCGTTTTTGAGCCCAAAAGGCATTGTGTTGAAACAGAAGGGACCGTATGGTGTGATGAATGCCATTGTGGCTTGGTCGGACTCCGCCATCTTGATTTGGTGGTAACCGGAGTATGCGTCGAGGAAACACAATGACTCGTGTCCTGCGGTAGCATCGATAATTTGATCGATGCGGGGGAGGGGGAAGGGATCCTTTGGGCAAGCTTTATTGAGGTCCTTGAAATCGACACAAAGGCGCCAGAATTTATCCTTCTTTGGTACCATCACCAGGTTTGCTAGCCAGTCCGGGTGTTTTATCTCTCTGATGAATCCGGCCTCCAATAACTTGGTTAGTTCCTCTCCCATGGCCTGTCTCTTAGGTTCATAGAAACACCGAAGAGCTTGCTTGACCGGCTTGAATCCCTTTAGGATATTGAGGCTATGCTCGGCCAGCCTGCGTGGGATTCCTGGCATGTCTGAGGGGTGCGAGGCGAATATGTCCCAATTCTCGTGCAGGAACTCTCGTAGTGAGGCGTCCACGGCGGGGTTTAACTATGCCCCGATGGATGCTGTTTTTGTTGGGTCCATTGGGTGGACTTGGAATTTGACTATTTCATCCGCTGGTTAAAAGAGGTGGACTTGGATCTCTTATCGAGTATCACGTTGTTCCTGTCCACTATGGAGCGTAGCGTGGTTAATTCCTCAGCCGAGAGGGCTTCGGATAATGCCTCGAGGGCCAGTGCAGCTGTTTTGTTTTCGGCGCGGAGTGCTATGTATGGATCACTGGTGAGAGTGATGATTCCGTTGGGCCCGAGCATTTTGAGCTTCATGTACCCATAATGGGGTACAGCTTGGAAGATCGTGAACGCCTCACGTCCTAAAAGGGCGTGGTATCCACTGCTGAACGGGGCCACTTGAAATGTAATTTCTTCGGACCTATAATTCCCTGGCATACCGAATACCACATCTAGTGTGATTTTCCCAGCGCATCGTGCCTCCCGACTGGGTATGATTCCTCTGAAGGTTGTGCTACTTTGCTCAATGTGGTTTCAGTCTATTTCCATTTTTTGAAGAGTTTCCTTGTAGATGAGGTTTAATCCGCTGCCGCCGTCCATGAGTACTTTGGTGAGTCGAAAGCCGTCCACAATTGGACTGAGGACCAATGCGGCTGGTGCTCGGGCTGTTCGAAATTTAGGTTCATCACTGGCATTGAAGGTAATAGCCGTGTCACTCCATGGATTTATTGCCGCTACGTGGTAGATTTCAGCCATGCTGTGGAGTGTTCGCTTCCGCCTATTATTTGACGCAAATGTCTCAAAGACTGTTAACACCGTATTGTTATCCACGGGATGGTGCTCTGTGGCATTTGGGATAAGAAGATCCTCACCACTTTTGGCCACCTGCCGGAGTATCCAACATGCTCTAAGGTTGTGCGTTGGTATTGTATCCACTGTACTGTGAATTTTGCAGGGTCCATTGAGCCATCCCTCCAGTACGGTTCCATGCCCTATAGAGGGTTTTTGCTTTTTGGTAGTTGACCCGGGTGTCTTTTGATAGTGCACCCTTTTATTTCAGTTGGGTTCGTATTTAGGGCCGGATTATCCCAAAAGTTTGTTTCGGTTTTCCAGGGACTTTCCATCGCATAGTACTTTCGTACTATGGACGCCAAGTCAGCGAAGCGTGATATCTCACGGCGATTTATGGCGTTAAGGATTCCCTTGTCTGTGCAATTATCGCAGAAAAATAAGACCACATCTTCCTCGCAACAGTCCTTAACCTTGTTCATCGCAAGGAGGAATCTGGCCCAATAGTGATGTACTGTTTCCTGGGGCTCTTGCCGGATGTGGGAAAGATCGCTTATGTTTGGGTGGGTGGGTGTAATTGAATCCGAACCCTTACCCGATCTGGGGTCCAGGGGCCGAGGAATTTCCAATTTTGGAAATTCTGGTTCCGGGGTGTTGCCCGATAATCCTGGCCCGCTGCCTGACTCTAAGTTCAGTGATTGGATGTTGTCCTCCCGCGAACGGGTATCCGGCTCAGAGAGCTCAGGAATTCGGACATAGTTGGTCCTCAATATGGAGGAGAGGTCGCCACATTGTTCCTCCACCACTGCAATATGATGGGTGACCGGCGGAGAGTTAATCTCCCTTTGATCGGGTTTAAGCCCAATCCGATCATAGTCCGTAGCGACTCCCAGGGCGGCGATGCGGTCCAAGAGCTCGTTTAGGGAGGCAAGCTCCACCGGATCCATCTGTTTGGCAAGTGCCGATTTGACGTGGAGGCTATTTTTGATGACCCGAGAAGTCAACGTCGGTGCGGCGGCCAAACAGGCGGTCATGATGAAACCGCCTAGCCAGAGAGTTTGGCCGACAGCCAAAGCTCCCCCAATAGTAGTACCGTCTTTAAAGACGAGACGAGACATCCTTCCTTCTGGCGACATCACAGAGGAACTCTCAATGAAAGCACCAATGTCGGTGTCAAAACCGGCGGATCTCGGGAAGGGGGTCCCGAACTATGCGTCTAAGGCGGATGGTAACAGGAGGCAGGGGACACGATGTTTTACCCAGGTTCGGGCCCACTTGATGGAGGTAAAACCCTACGTCCTGCTTGATTTATTCTCGATGATATCGTTATTACAAGAGTTGATCTACCACGAGATCGGAGAGGCTAAACCCTAAGAGCTAGCCTATGGTATGATTGTATGTTATCCTACGGACTAAAACCCTCCGGTTTATATAGACACCGGAAAGGGCTAGGGTTACACAAGGTCGGTTACAAAGGAGGAGATATACATATCCGTATTGCCTAGCTTGCCTTCCACTCCAAGTAGAGTCCCATCCGGACACGAGACAAAGTCTTCTTGTATCTTCATAGTCCAACAGTCCGGCCAAAGGATATAATCCGGCTGTCCGGATACCCCCTAATCCAGGACTCCCTCAATAGCCAGACTATATGATTTTGTAGGGATAACTTTCTTTAGCCATGTTATTTTGAGAAGACATAATTGCTTTGTTAGTATGCTTGAAGTAGTATTATTTTTATGTCAATATGAACTCTTGTCTTGAATCTTTCGGATCTGAATATTCATACCACAATTAAGAAGAATTACATTAAAATTATGCCAACTAGCACTCCGCATCAAAAATTCTGTTTTTATCATTTACCTACTCGAGGACAAGCAGGAATTAAGCTTGGGGATGCTTGATACGTCTCCAACGTATCTATAATTTTTGATTGCTCCATGCTATATTATCTACTGTTTTGGACATTATTGGGCTTTATTATCCACTTTTATATTATTTTTGGGACTAACCTAATAACGGAGGCCCAGCCCAGAATTGCTGTTTTTTTGCCTGTTTTAGGGTTTCGAAGAAAAGGAATATCAAACGGAGTCCAAACAGAATGAAACCTTCGGGTACGTGATTTTCACAACGAACAAGACCCGGGAGACTTGGACCCTACGTCAAGAAAGAAAAGAGGAGGCCATGAGGTAGGGGGGCGCGTCTACCCCCACAGGCGCGCCCTCCACCCTCGTGGGCCCCCTGTTGCTCAACCGACATACTCCTTCCTCCTATATATACCTACGTACCCCCCAAACGATCAGAGATGGAGCCAAAAACCTAATTCCATCGCCGCAACTTTCTGTATCCACGAGAGGCCTGTTCCGGAGCTCCGCCGGAGGGGGCATCAATCATGGAGGGCTTCTACATCAACACCATAGCCCCTCCGATGAAGTGTGAGTAGTTTACCTCAGACCTACGGGTCCATAGTTAGTAGCTAGATGGCTTCTTCTCTCTTTTTGAACCTCAATACAATGTTCTCCCCCTCTCTTGTAGAGAACTATTTGATGTAATCTTCTTTTTGCGGTGTGTTTGTTGAGACCGATGAATTGTGGGTTTATGATCAAGTCTATCTATGAATAATATTTGAATCTTCTCTGAATTCTTTTATGTATGATTGGTTATCTTTGCAAGTCTCTTCGAATTATCAGTTTGGTTTGGCCTACTAGATTGATCTTTCTTGCAATGCGAGAAGTGCTTAGCTTTGGGTTCAATCTTGCGATGTCCTTTCCCAGTTATAGTAGGGGCATCAAGGCATGTATTGTATTGTTGCCATCGAGGATAACAAGATGGGGTTTTATTCATATTGCATGAGTATGTCCCTCTACATCATGTCGTCTTGCTTAAGGCGTTACTCTGTTTTTCTAACTTAATACTCTAGATGCATGGTAGATAGCGGTCGATGAGTGGAGTAATAGTAGTAGATGCAGGCAGGAGTCGGTCTACTTGTCTCAGACGTGATGCCTATATACATGATCATGTCACATCCCTAGTCTGGTATGACTTAGACTAGCTAGCTATTTGTGCATCATATTTAAATTTCATTTAAATTTGAAATGAGGATTGGTGGAAACCTCAGAATCATTTTTTGAAAATGACCCAAATAAAAATTTCTCCAAAAGGGTCCAAAAAAATGCTCATGTTGCCCTCTGAAAATATTGGACAGAGATAAAAATCAAAACAATATTTTTAGGAGCTCATGGACATTTATTTTGGCCATTTGGATTAATTCGATAAATATTTGCATTGGAAATGTATTTCTATATATATGAAATATGGTCCAAAAATTATGTCATTTATAAAGGAGCTCTGGAATAATATATCTAGCTCCTGCAAAAATTGGCATAAGGAAATTAAATGATTTAATATATTTATTAAATCAAACAAATGTCAGAAAATTAGAAAAGAAAACAGAAAAGGGGAGAGAGACTTACCTGGGCCACTTACCTGGCCCATCTCCAGCTGGCGGCCAGCCCACCCCCGCTGCCTTCTGTCGTCTCCCTCCTCGGACAGAAGGACGAGGGCGTGTGCCCGACGCTCGCCGGCACGCGCGCGCGCCACCTCCCCCCCTGCTGGCCACCTCCTGCTTCCCCGGACTCCCTCCCAATGCCACGGAGACGGCCACGCACCCCAGGCCCTCTCATTCCTCCTCCCCCCATGCTCATCCCCTCCTCTGGCTCCCCCTCACTTCCACCGAACGCGGCCGCCGCCGCCGACGAGAACCACCACGGCCACAGCCACCCCCTCGCCCCTCGGTTGTGCCCACGAGCTCCGCGACGTCGTCCTCGACCCCCTCACCGAACCACGCCCCGCCGGAAGCCCTGCAGCGTCGACTTCGAGCTCTTCTTCAACCTTCGGCCGCCGGTGACCTCGTCTTCGATTCGCGCCGTCTAGGTCGTCCCCAGGCCCACTGAGCTGCGCTTCGACCTCCCAGTGAGCTCCTCCGTCGTTTCCCCCTAACCCCACGGCCTAGCGCTCGTTGTAGCACCACTTCCCATGATGCCCGAAGCACACCGCCGCACGAACTCGTCGCCGACGAGGCTCCGGTGGCCAATCGGCCCCGTGCATATGCCCGTTGGCTTTGTGGGAGCCTGCAGAACGCGTAGTTGCTACCCGTTGATCCTCCCGTGCACGGTGGCGCCGTTTTCATCGGCGCCCGAACTCCGGCGACCGCCAAAGTCGTCGCCGGCGACGTCTCCGGCCACCCCGAGCTCAACCATCACCACCAAGAGCTGCGGCTCGTTCCCAGGAGCTCGTAGATGCTCTCCGCCTCCCGTTTGGTGGCCGTAACGTGCAAATGCACTTCCTCCGCCGCGCTCGGCCTCGCCGGCGGCTAAACGCCAGCGAGTTGACCAGGTTTGACCCCCCAGGGTCGCTGACCAGTGGGCCCGACCCCCCTAACCTTTTAATTAAATTAAATTAACCCCTGTTAACCCCCCTGTCACTGACGTGTGGGTCCCACACGTCAGATTTGACCTGGACAGCCGCGTTGACCACTGACGTCGTGCTGACGTCATGCTGACGCAATTATTTATTTTCTGGAATTAAAATAATTCAGAAAATCCAGAAAATGATTTAAACTTCAAAAATTCATAACAATTCAACCGTAGCTCAGATTTAAATAATTTATATATGAAAAATTATCAGAAAAATGCAATCTTTCCATCTGTACTAGTTTCATGCATGACAAACCAACTTATGCATGCTGAATATGGGAAAAACACATTATGGCATATATTAGAGACCTAATTTGGAAATGCATTTGAACCTTTGGTTTAAATGGACTTCAAACCAATTGAACACTAGTTGCATTAGCTCAAACAACATCACATCTACATGCCATGTTCATGCATCATATTGTTGCATATGATTGTGTATTGATTGCCGGCACCGTTCCTTCTCGATAGGTCCTACTCCGGAGACGTTCCAGAGTACCTGTCTGTGAAGCAGTGCCTTCCTTGTTGATTTACCAGGCAAGCAAACCCCCTTGTTCATTTCGATAAAACCCTACTCTCTCGCTCCTGCTCTCAGTTATTGCATTAGGACAACAACGGTTCATCTGCTACATTGTGCTGCGGTAGTTGAACCCATTCCTCTGCATGACCTGTCATTGCCACAGTAAATAGTTGAAACCCACTAGCATGTGTAGGAGTTGATTGAAGCCACTGATGTGTTCCTACCATGCTATGCCTGCTATTGCTTAGAGTTGTGTCAGGTCTGATTCATTGGGAATGAATTGGAGTGTCACGATATGTTCTGATGCTGGGAGTGAAGTGTGTGAACACGATTTGGTAAAGGTAGCGGTGAGAGGCCATGTAGGAGTACATGGTGGGTTGTCTCATTGGAACCGTCCTTAAGCACCGAGTTCTATGTATGTTGTCCAATGACTCGATACTACCACACATTGGGCTCCAGGCGCTCCAAGCCCTCTCGACTTATTAACCGACTTGATCTCTGTCCAGGAGTCGCAACTAGTTTCTGGTGTTTGTAGGTAGTGCTATTTTTCTACCAAGTGGCACCCGGCAGGGTGGGCTTGGGACAGACTAGGCACACGTGGCCCGGTGTACCGAGTGGCACCCGGTTGGTGGGCTCGGGAACCCTGTACACATCGTTTGGGGCCGTGAGCGACACCCCGGCCAGATCTCCTTGCGGATGGAACCCGAATAGGCGATAACCCTGGACTAGAGTCTTGTGTGGTTAGTCAGGTCGTGGCCGACACCCTCGCCAGGCTTCCGCTTGAAGGTTGCCGAGATACATGACGTGTACATGGCGGTAAGTGGTGAGAGCGTGTGTGAAGAAGTACACCCCTGCAGGGTTAACATGATCTATTCGAATAGCCGGGTCCGCGGTTATGGACTTCTTGGATGCTTACATGGTACATAGACAACTTGAAGTGGATACTCTAAAATGCTCAAGACAGATGTGAGTGCTATGGATGGCCTTCTCGTAGGGAGACGGGGATGGGTCCATAGTAGTGTATTGTGTGGTGATTAGTGGACTCGTGTACGTTGTTTCACCTCAAGAGTTTCTGGTAGTCGTGGAACAGGATAGCCACAGAGTCAAAGCTGGCTTGCTGCAACTAAACCCCACCTTACCTCTTGATACAGTTGCATGTATGATAGGATCTGATGTAAGTCTTGCTGAGTACCTTTGTACTCATGTTGCTTTATTTATGCTTTTGCAGCGGGGACTTCGGTCTTACTAGTGTTCTCGTGGACTTCGACTAGTAGCTAGTACCTCAGCTACGATCTTGATCGGATGTTGTAGATAGTCAGGCTCTTCAGCCTTTTTCATTTGTAGATGTCTGTACTCAGACATGTAATGCTTCCGCTTGTTGCTTGATTGCTCTGACTGTTGGGTCATGTGACCCCTGCTTGTAATAATGCTGTGATGGCTCTTCTGAGCCTTTATCTATATGATTGTTGAGTTATGTTGTGATGCCATGTTGTACAACACATACTTGCATGTTATGCGTACGTGTAATGTGTATTGCTATGTGTGGGATCTGACTACCTAGTTGTTTATCTTTAGTAGCCTCTCTTACCGGGAAATGTCTCCTAGTGTTACCGCTGAGCCATGGTAGCTTGCTACTGCTCTGGAACACTTAGGCTGGCCGGCATGTGTCCTTCTTCGTTCCTGTGTCTGTCCCTTCGGGGAAATGTCACGCATTGAGTACCGGAGTCCTGTTAGCCCGCTACAGCCCGGTTTACCGGAGTCCTGCTAGCCCAGTGCTACAGCCCGGACCCACTTGCTGATGACCGACACATTCGAAGCTGGGTCATGGATGCCTGTCCCTGTAAGTCTGTGCCACTTTGGGTTTATGACTAGTCATGTCAGCCCGGGCTCCTTATCATATGGATGCTAGTGACACTATCATATACGTGAGTCAAAAGGCGCAAACGGTCCCGGGCAAAGGTAAGGCGACACCCGTGGGGATACCGTGTGTGAGGCCGCAAAGTGATATGAGGTGTTACCTGCTAGATCGATGTGACATCGAGTCGGGGTCCCGACAGCTTTGGTATCAGAGCCTGACTGCCTGTAGGTTTACCAAGCCATACCGGTCGAAGTTGAGTATAGAAAATCTTTAGTTATGTAAGGGAATTGATTGTGGGTTGGAACGTAAGGCTCCTTTTACTCCTTATACCTCATGACCTTCTGATCTGAGTCGTCCTATCTTTCCGACGGGATTAAGGAACTAGGTTTCTCTTCCGTCTATCAGGATCACGTGTTACCACTCCGTAGTTCCATAGGATTGGTTGATCAGAGTCATACCCCAGTTTTGAGTATTTCCGGTGTAGTCTGTTTAGTATGATCTCAGAACCTTGAGTAATGCTGATGAGTATGTTACCACCCCATTTTTAGTAGGATGTCTCATTCTGAGCATTTTACTGCCGTTATGCTGCCGGAATTTCCCTAGGAGTTCGAGTGATACTAATCCCTTGTCCTACATTCTACAGTCCATAGTGGATGCTGATTCCGTCGCTGGTTTCGTTTCACCAGGATGTCATCAAGTTCTGTTGTTCGTAGCCAGAACCACGGAGATGGTAGGGATGAGGATCCTCCCGACCAGCCTTCGTTGACAGAGTTCATGCTAGAGATGGAGAGGAACAAGCGTGAGTCTAACCGTTTGTTGGCACGTATCGAGGAGAACACCGCACATCAGTTCAAAGGGTCTGCTACCATTCATGATTTCATTCGCTTGCACCCACCTACTTTTCATCATTCCATCGAGCCACTCGATGCAGATGACTGGCTCCGTAGCATCACTCATAAGCTGCGTTCCGCGAGCGTAGCTGAAGATGACAAGGTCACCTATGCCACATACCACCTGGAAGGTCCTGCTAGTCTTTGGTGGCAGAACTATGAGACTTTGCTTCCAGCCGGCCAGATTCCTACCTGGAAGGATTTCACTGAGGCTTTTCGCGAGCATCACATTCCCCAGGCCCTCATTGATCGCAAGAGAGAAGAGTTCTGTAGTTTCACCCAGAGTAAGATGGCTGTTGATGCTTATAGCAGAGAGTTCGAGAACCTTGCCCGCTATGCCACAGAAGAAGTGTCCACGGACGCCAAGAAGCAAGCTAGGTTCCGGAAGGGTCTCAACCCCAAGTTGCGTCGTGATCTCCACCTGCATCATTGTGATACATTCCAAGCCCTTGTGAACAAGGCCATCAATGCAGAGACAGCTCTACTCACTTACGAGGAGTCTCGTAAGCACACCCGTGATTTGGGATCCTCCTCTGGCTCTAGTTCCCTGAAACGCCGGATTTGGGTTCCAAACTCCGCTCTTCCTTCCGGTTATACACCGAGGTCATCTCATGTGGTGCCTCCTCCAGCTCAGTCGTATGTTCCACCCAGGCCTACTGGTAGACCGCTTGTTAGTGCGGGTCCCCGTCCAACCTCAGGGACTTGCTTCACATGCGGGAAGCCAGGACACTATGCACGTGATTGCTCTCAAACTAGTTATGCTCCACTTCAGGCCGAGAAGACTGTTGGCTGTATTAAGCCATCACGCAAGATGATCAGTGTCAAGTCAGTTCCCACTGAACGTGGACGTGTGCATCACGTCTTAGCCAAAGATGCTCATGATGATCCGGATGTCGTCCTTGGTACACTCCTTGTCAATTGTCACCCAGCATCAGTTCTATTCGATACTGGAGCATCTCACTCCTTCATTTCTGAAGGCTATGCTCGTTTGCACGACATGTCATTTTGTGATATGCCAACTCCGCTTGAAATCCAAACCCCGGGGTCTAGATGGCAGACCACCAGAATCAGCCATGGTAACGAAATCCTTGTTGATAGACTTGTATTCCTTGCATCACTTGTAGCCCTCAAGTCCTCAGATATTAACATCATCTTGGGTATGGACTGGATGACAGCTCATCATGCCAAGATTGATTGTTACACAAGATCTGTTCAGCTTACACACCCATCTGGCAAGATAGTCACCGTCTCCACTAGAGTTGCAAAGCGTCAGCTCTATTCTCTTAATGCCAGCCCTCTTCCAGACCTTGAAGATATCCCGGTAGTCCGTGACTTTCCGGATGTCTTTCCAGAGGAACTGCCAGGTGTTCCACCTGACAGAGAAGTGGAGTTTGTCATAGATCTTATCCCAGGAACAGCTCCAATCTCCCGGAGACCTTACAAGATGGCACCCTTAGAACTAGCCGAGCTTAAGAAACAACTTGATGAGTCCTTGCAAAAGGGTTTCATCCGTCCTAGTTCTTCTCCTTGGGCTTGCCCCGTCCTCTTTGTCAAGAAGAAAGACGGTACGGACCGGATGGTCGTTGATTATCGTCCCGTTAATTTGGTCACGATAAAGAACAAGTATCCGCTCCCCAGGATCAACGACCTGTATGATCAGCTCGCTGGATCCTCAGTCTTCTCCAAGATGGATTTAAGATTAGGCTACCATCAAATCAAGATCAGAAACGGGGACATTCCCAAGACAGCTTTTGTTACTCGTTATGGTCAGTACGAGTACACCGTCATGTCCTTTGGCCTAACCAACGCCCCAGCCACATTCTCCCGCTTGATGAACTCGATCTTCATGGAGTACTTAGATAAGTTCGTCGTGGTTTACCTCGATGATATTCTTATTTACTCGAAGAACGAGGAAGAGCATGCCGAACATCTTAGACTTGTGTTAGAAAAACTCAGAGAGCACCGCCTTTATGCCAAGTTCTCCAAGTGTGAATTTTGGTTGCCAGAAGTGACCTACCTAGGCCACGTAATCTCTGGTAAGGGCATTGCTGTCAATCCCGAGAGAGTTCAAGCCGTTCTCGATTGGACTCCACCTGAGACTGTTAAACAAGTTAGGAGTTTCCTTGGTCTAGCCAGCTATTGTCGCCGCTTTGTTGAAAACTTCTCCAAAGTAGCCAAACCCCTCACGGAACTTCTCAAGAAAGATAAAAAGTTTGAGTGGTCCCCACAGTGTGAGTACAGTTTTCAGGAACTGAAAAGACGCCTGACTTCTGCTCCCATACTTGTGCCACCGGATTTCACTAAAGACTTTATTATCTACTGCGACGCCTCACGACAGGGACTAGGTTGCATTCTTATGCAGGATCGTCATGTGATTGCCTATGCATCTCGACAGTTGCATCCACATGAGGAGAATTATCCTACACATGATCTAGAGCTTGCAGCCGTAGTCTATGCACTCAAGACCTGGCGACATTACCTCCTTGGTAAACGTTGCGAGATCTACACCGATCACCAGAGTCTCAAGTATATCTTCACCCAACCGGATTTGAACCTTAGGCAAAGACGTTGGTTGGAGTTAATAACAGATTATGATCTAGGGATTACCTACACCCCAGGCAAGGCCAATGTCATGGCTGATGCGCTGAGCCGTAAATCCTATTGCAACAACCTCATGTTGCAGCAAGGCCAACCACTTCTCCATGAGGAATTCTGTAAGCTTAATCTTCACATTGCTCCTCGCGGTTCCTTTCTACCCTGGTGGCGAAACCTGATCTTAAGGATCAGATTATCGCAGCTCAAAAGCAAGACACAGGAATTTCCCGGATCAAGAGAAACATTAAGAAGGGAGTTGGTGGATGTTTCTCTATGAATGATCGTGGTGTTGTTTTCTTTGAGAGTCGCTTGGTGGTTCCCAAGAAGCAACATCTTCGGCAGTTGATTCTTAAGGAGGCGCATGAATCTCCTCTCATGATTCATCCCGGTAGTACTAAGATGTATCAGGACCTACGCCAGAGGTTCTGGTGGACTAGGTTGAAGAGAGAAATCGCTGAGTTCATTGCTAAATGTGACGTTTGTCGTCGCGTTAAGGCAGAGCATCAAAGACCTGCTGGCACCCTTCAGCCTCTAGCTATTCCTGAATGGAAATGGGATAAAGTTGGTATGGACTTCATCACCGACTTTCCCAGGACCAAGAGAGGGAATAACGCTATCTTCGTAGTCGTTGATCGTCTTTCCAAAGTGGCTCACTTCCTCCCTGTTCGAGAAAATATCACTGCTAGTCAGCTTGCTGACTTATATATTTCTCGAATAGTGTCACTCCATGGTGTTCCACTAGAGATCAATTCATACCGTGGCAGTCTTTTCACTTCTCATTTCTGGGAGAGCTTCCAAACTGCCATGGGAACCCATCTTTCCTTCAGTACCGCTTTCCACCCTCAGTCGAGTGGTCAGGTGGAACGGGTCAATCAAATTCTCGAAGACATGCTCAGAGCTTGCGTTATCTCATTCGGTATGGATTGGGAGAAATGTCTTCCTTTCGCCGAGTTTGCTTATAACAATAGCTACCAATCCAGCCTCAAGAAAGCTCCTTTTGAGGTTCTCTATGGACGAAGATGTCGAACACCTTTGAACTGGTCAGAAACCGGTGAAAGACAATTCTTTGGACCGGATATGATCCAGGAGGCAGAAGAGCAAGTTCGCATCATTCGTGAGAATTTGAAAACAGCCCAGTCTCGTCAGAAGAGCCAGTACGATCGTCATCATAAGGATATGACTTATGAAATTGGCGACCAAGCTTACCTTCGGGTTACTCCTTTGAAGGGTACCCATCGTTTCGGTATCAAGGGCAAGTTGGCTCCTCGTTACATTGGTCCTTTTCGCATTCTCGCTAAACGAGGAGAGGTTGCCTACCAGTTGGAACTACCCCCACATCTTTCTCGAGTTCATGATGTCTTCCACGTCTCTCAACTCAGGCGTTGCTTCTCGGATCCTATCCGCGGAGTGGACCACGAAACGCTTGATCTCCAAGATAACCTCACATACCGAGAGTACCCGGTTCGCATTCTTGATCAAGCAGAGCGTGTTACCCGACGTCAGAACATCAAGTTTCTCAAAGTTCAGTGGTCTCATCATTCCGAGAGAGAAGCTACTTGGGAGCGAGAAGATCGTCTTCGACTGGAGTACCCCGCTTTCTTTCCGTCGACCCCTGAATCTCGGGACGAGATTCTTCAAGTGGGGGCGAGTTGTCACATCCCTAGTCTGGTATGACTTAGACTAGCTAGCTATTTGTGCATCATATTTAAATTTCATTTAAATTTGAAATGAGGATTGGTGGAAACCTCAGAATCATTTTTTGAAAATGACCCAAATAAAAATTTCTCCAAAAGGGTTCAAGAAAATGCTCATGTTGCCCTCTGAAAATATTGGACAGAGATAAAAATCAAAACAATATTTTTAGGAGCTCATGGACATTTATTTTGGCCATTTGGATTAATTCGATAAATATTTGCATTGGAAATATATTTCTATATATATGAAATATGGTCCAAAAATTATGCCAATTATAAAAGAGCTCTGGAATAATATATCTAGCTCCTGCAAAAATTGGCATAATAAATTAAATGATTTAATATATTTATTAAATCAAACAAATGTCAGAAAATTAGAAAAGAAAACAGAAAAGGGGAGAGAGACTTACCTGGGCCACTTACCTGGCCCATCTCCAGCTGGCGGCCAGCCCACCCCCGCTGCCTTCTGTCGTCTCCCTCCTCGGACAGAAGGACGAGGGCGTGTGCCCGACGCTCGCCGGCACGCGCGCGCGCCACCTCCCCCCCTGCTGGCCACCTCCTGCTTCCCCGGACTCCCTCCCAATGCCACGGAGACGGCCACGCACCCCAGGCCCTCTCATTCCTCCTCCCCCCCATGCTCATCCCCTCCTCTGGCTCCCCCTCACTTCCACCGAACGCGGCCGCCGCCGCCGACGAGAACCACCACGGCCACAGCCACCCCCTCGCCCCTCGGTTGTGCCCACGAGCTCCGCGACGTCGTCCTCGACCCCCTCACCGAACCACGCCCCGCCGGAAGCCCTGCAGCGTCGACTTCGAGCTCTTCTTCAACCTTCGGCCGCCGGTGACCTCGTCTTCGATTCGCGCCGTCTAGGTCGTCCCCAGGCCCACTGAGCTGCGCTTCGACCTCCCAGTGAGCTCCTCCGTCGTTTCCCCCTAACCCCACGGCCTAGCGCTCGTTGTAGCACCACTTCCCATGATGCCCGAAGCACACCGCCGCACGAACTCGTCGCCGACGAGGCTCCGGTGGCCAATCGGCCCCGTGCATATGCCCGTTGGCTTTGTGGGAGCCTGCAGAACGCGTAGTTGCTACCCGTTGATCCTCCCGTGCACGGTGGCGCCGTTTTCATCGGCGCCCGAACTCCGGCGACCGCCAAAGTCGTCGCCGGCGACGTCTCCGGCCACCCCGAGCTCAACCATCACCACCAAGAGCTGCGGCTCGTTCCCAGGAGCTCGTAGATGCTCTCCGCCTCCCGTTTGGTGGCCGTAACGTGCAAATGCACTTCCTCCGCCGCGCTCGGCCTCGCCGGCGGCTAAACGCCGGCGAGTTGACCGGGTTTGACCCCCCAGGGTCGCTGACCAGTGGGCCCGACCCCCCTAACCTTTTAATTAAATTAAATTAACCCCTGTTAACCCCCCTGTCACTGACGTGTGGGTCCCACACGTCAGGTTTGACCTGGACAGCCGCGTTGACCACTGACGTCGTGCTGACATCATGCTGACGCAATTATTTATTTTCTGGAATTAAAATAATTCAGAAAATCCAGAAAATGATTTAAACTTCAAAAATTCATAACAATTCAACCGTAGCTCAGATTTAAATAATTTATATATGAAAAATTATCAGAAAAATGCAATCTTTCCATCTGTACTAGTTTCATGCATGACAAACCAACTTATACATGCTGAATATGGGAAAAACACATTATGGCATATATAAGAGACCTAATTTGGAAATGCATTTGAACCTTTGGTTCAAATGGACTTCAAACCAATTGAACACTAGTTGCATTAGCTCAAACAGCATCACATCTACATGCCATGTTCATGCATCATATTGTTGCATATGATTGTGTATTGATTGCCGGCACCGTTCCTTCTCGATAGGTCCTACTCCGGAGACGTTCCAGAGTACCTGTCTGTGAAGCAGTGCCTTCCCTTGTTGATTTACCAGGCAAGCAAACCCCCTTGTTCATTTCGATAAAACCCTACTCTCTCGCTCCTGCTCTCAGTTATTGCATTAGGACAACAACGGTTCATCTGCTACTTTGTGCTGCGGTAGTTGAACCCATTCCTCTGCATGACCTGTCATTGCCACAGTAAATAGTTGAAACCCACTAGCATGTGTAGGAGTTGATTGAAGCCACTGATGTGTTCCTACCATGCTATGCCTGCTATTGCTTAGAGTTGTGTCAGGTCTGATTCATTGGGAATGAATTGGAGTGTCACGATATGTTCTGATGCTGGGAGTGAAGTGTGTGAACACGATTTGGTAAAGGTAGCGGTGAGAGGCCATGTAGGAGTACATGGTGGGTTGTCTCATTGGAACCGTCCTTAAGCACTGAGTTCTATGTATGTTGTCCAATGACTCGATACTACCACACATTGGGCTCCGGGCGCTCCAAGCCCTCTCGACTTATTAACCAACTTGATCTCTGTCCAGGAGTCGCAACTAGTTTCTGGTGTTTGTAGGTAGTGCTATTTTTCTACCAAGTGGCACCCGGCAGGGTGGGCTTGGGACAGACTAGGCACACGTGGCCCGGTGTACCGAGTGGCACCCGGTTGGTGGGCTCGGGAACCCTGTACACATCGTTTGGGGCCGTGAGCGACACCCCGGCCGGATCTCCTTGCGGATGGAACCCGAATAGGCGATAAACCTGGACTAGAGTCTTGTGTGGTTAGTCAGGTCGTGGCCGACACCCTCGCCAGGCTTCCGCTTGAAGGTTGCCGAGATACATGACGTGTACATGGCGGCAAGTGGCGAGAGCGTGTGTGAAGAAGTACACCCCTGCAGGGTTAACATGATCTATTCGAATAGCCGGGTCCGCGGTTATGGACTTCTTGGATGCTTACATGGTACATAGACAACTTGAAGTGGATACTCTAAAATGCTCAAGACAAGTGTGAGTGCTATGGATGGCCTTCTCGTAGGGAGACGGGGATGAGTCCATAGTAGTGTATTGTGTGGTGATTAGTGGACTCGTGTACGTTGTTTCACCTCAAGAGTTTCTGGTAGTCGTAGAACAGGATAGCCACAGAGTCAAAGCTGGCTTGCTGCAACTAAACCCCACATTACCCTCTTGATACAATTGCATGTATGATAGGATCTGATGTAAGTCTTGCTGAGTACCTTTGTACTCATGTTGCTTTATTTATGTTTTGCAGCGGAGACTTCGGTCTTACTAGTGTTCTCGTGGACTTCGACTAGTAGCTAGTACCTCAGCTACGATCTTGATCGGATGTTGTAGATAGTCAGGCTCTTCAGCCTTTTTCATTTGTAGATGTCTGTACCCAGACATGTAATGCTTCCGCTTGTTGCTTGATTGCTCTGTACTGTTGGGTCATGTGACCCCTGTTTGTAATAATGCTGTGATGGCTCTTCTGAGCCTTTATCTATATGAGTTGTTGAGTTATGCTGTGATGCCATGTTGTACAGCACATACTTGCATGTTATGCGTACGTGTAATGTGTATTGCTATGTGTGGGATCTGACTACCTAGTTGTTTATCTTTAGTAGCCTCTCTTACCGGGAAATGTCTCCTAGTGTTACCGCTGAGCCATGGTAGCTTGCTACTGCTCTGGAACACTTAGGCTGGCCGGCATGTGTCCTTCTTCGTTCCTGTGTCTGTCCCTTCGGGGAAATGTCACGCATTGAGTACCGGAGTCCTGTTAGCCCGCTACAGCCCGGTTTACCGGAGTCCTGCTAGCCCAGTGCTACAGCCCGGACCCACTTGCTGATGACCGACACGTTCGAAGCTGGGTCATGGATGCCTGTCCCTGTAAGTCTGTGCCACTTTGGGTTTACGACTAGTCATGTCAGCCCGGGCTCCTTATCATATGGATGCTAGCGACACTATCATATACGTGAGTCAAAAGGCGCAAACGGTCCCGGGCAAAGGTAAGGCGACACCCGTGGGGATACCGTGCGTGAGGCCGCAAAGTGATATGAGGTGTTACCTGCTAGATCGATGTGACATCGAGTCGGGGTCCCGACAGATCATTCTTAGATATTCTCATAACTATGCTCAATTCTGTCAATTGCTCAACAGTAATTTTTCACCCACCGTAGAATACTTATGCTCTCGAGAGAAGCCACTAGTGAAACCTATGGCCCCCGAGTCTATCTTCATCATATTAATCTCTTACTACTTAGTTATTTCCTTTGCTATTTACATTGCCTTTATTTTACTTTGCATCTTTATCATAAAAATACCAAAAATATTATCTTATCATATCTATCATATGTCACTCTCGTAAGTGGCCTTATAGGGATTGACAACCCCTATTTGCGTTGGTTGCGATGATTTATTTGTTTTGTGCAGGTACGAGGGACTCGTGCGTAGCCTCCTACTGGATTGATACCTTGGTTCTCAAAAACTGAGGAAAATACTTACGCTACTTTGTTGCATCATCCCTTCCTCTTCGGGGAAAACCAACGCAGTGCTCAAGAGGTAGCAGATTTCTCTATGTATGGAACTTCTTTTGATGATTGCTTAAGCAACCTTGAGTGAGTTTTTGCACAGATGTGAAGAAACTAATCTCGTCTTGAACTGGGAGAAGTGACACTTTATGGTTAATGAAGGTATTGTCTTGGGGCATAAAATTTCTGAAAGAGGCATTGAAGTTGATAAAGCGAAAGTTGCTGCTATTGAAAAGACACCGTGTCATAAGGACATTAAAGGTATAAGAAGTTTCCTTGGTCATGCCAATTTTTATAGGAGGTTCATTAAATACTTCTCAAAAATTTCTAGGCCTCTGACTAATCTCTTACAAAAAGATGTTCCTTTTGTCTTTGAGATGATTGTGTAGAAGCATTTGAAATACTTAAGAAAGCCTTGATTTGTGCACCTATTGTTTAGCCACCTGATTCGTATTTACCCTTTGCAATTATGTGTGATGCTAGTGATTATGCTGTAGGTGCTGTTCTAGGACAAAGAGTTGATAAGAAATTAAATGTTATCCAATATGCTAGTAAAACTCTAGACAGTGCCCAGAGAAATTATGCTACTACTGAAAAAGAATTTTTGGCAGTTGTATTTGCTTGTGATAAGTTCCGACCTTATATTGTTGATTCTAAAGTAACTATTCACACTGATCATGCTGCTATTAAATACCTTATGGAAAAGAAAGATGTTAAACCTAGACTTATTAGATGGGTTCTCTTGCTACAAGAATTTGATTTGCATATTATTGATGAAAGGGAGCTGAGAACCCCGTTGTAGACAACTTGTCTAGGTTAGAGAATGTTCTTGATGACCCACTACCTATTGATGATAGTTTTCCCAATGAACAATTAGCCGTCATAAATGCTTCTTGTACCACTCCATGGTGTGCTGATTATGCTAATTACATTGTTGCTAAATTTATACCACCTAGTTTCACATACCAGCAAAAGAAAAGGTTTTTCTATGATTTAAGACATTACTTCTGGGATGACCCACACCTTTATAAAAAAGGAGTAGATGGTGTTATTAGACGTTGTGTACCTGAGCATGAACAGGAACAGATCCTATTCAAGTGTCACTCCGAGGCTTATGGAGGACACCACACTGGAGATAGAACTGCACATAAGGTATTGCAATCCGGTTTTTATTGGCCTACTCTTTTCAAAGATTCCCATAAATTTGTCTTATCTTGTGATGAATATCAAAGAATTGGTAATATTAGTAGACATCAAGAAATGCCTATGAACTATTCACTTGTTATTAAACCATTTGATGTTTGGGGCTTTGATTATATGGGACCATTTCCTTCCTCTAATGGGTATACACATATTTTAGTTGTTGTTGATTACGTTACTAAGTGGGTAGAAGCTATTCCAACTAGTAGTGCTGATCATAACACCTCTATTAAGATGCTTAAAGAAGTTATTCTCCGAGGTTTGGAGTCCCTAGATATTTAATGATTGATGGTGGTTCACATTTTATTCATGGTGCTTTTCGTAAAATGCTTGCTAAGTATGATGTTAATCATAGAATTGCATCTCCATACCACCCACAGTCTAGTGGTCACATAGAACTGAGTAATAGAGAGCTTAAATTAATTTTGCAAAAGACTGTTAATAGATCTAGAAATAATTGGTCCAAGAAACTTGATGATGCATTATGGGCCTATAGAACTACATATAAAAATCCTATGGGTATGTCTCCGTATAAAATGGTTTATGAAAAAGTATGTCACTTACCTCTCGAACTAGAACATAAGGCATATTGGGCCATTAAAGAGCTCAATTATGATTTCGAACTTGGCGGTGAGTGATACATCTCCAACGTATCTATAATTTTTTTATTGTTCCATGCTATTATATTATCTGTTTTGGATGTTTATGGGCTTTATTATGCACTTTTATATTATTTTTGGGACTAACCTATTAACCGAAAGCCGAGTGCAAATTGCTATTTTTTTTGCCTATTTCAGTGTTTCGCAGAAAAGGAATATCAAACGGAATGAAACCTTCGCGAGGATCTTTTTTGGAACAAACGCAATCCAGGAGACTTGGAGTGGACGTCAAGAAAGCAGCGAGCCGGCCACGAGGTAAGGCGGCGCGCCCCCACCCTCGTGGGCCCCTCGGAGCTCCACCGACCTACTTCTTTCGCCTATATATACTCTTATACCCTGAAAGCATCGAGGGGAGCCACGAAACCACTTTTCCACCGCCGCAACCTTCTGTACCCGTGAGATCCCATCTGGGGACCTTTTTCGGTGATCTGCCGGAGGGGGATTCGATCACGGAGTGTCGGAGTAAATAGCCATGGGTAGCCTAGCCGGCTTCCCCTGGCTCTTCTGAAAAAATTACGAGCCCGTCTGGCTCTCAGGAATCCAATACATGGGCCGCCTTCCCCTTGCTGGCTGTCACCCAGGCCAGCTCGAAGAAGGCGGCCCGACTTTACCCCTCATGAAAAAAACCATGGGAGGCCGACTCGAAGAAGCCGGCTCCAAGATGCCGACTCCAAGAAGCCGGCCATGAGGAGGCCGACTCCAAGAAACCGGCTCCCATAAAGCGGTCGAGACCGTACCCTCAAAGTTTGCATCCACCTAGCGGCGATGAGACGGGGCGTGGCTACAGTAAAGCCTGCCACCCCCGAATCCCGGAGCACGCCCGGCATAGTGCGCCGTACGGAGTGGCCATGACCCGTCCGGCGCGGCACTGTTGCCATGTTGACCCTGATGCCATCCACGACGGGCTACCAGTACGGCCCACGGGCGGTGGGCCCCTTCAGGCAGAGAGACACCCGAAGGCGGCCTGGCCTCCCCCAGTCGGCCCGAGACGGGGCCCGCTCCCCGCAGCCGGCTCGCTTCCCCCCTCGAAGAAGGCGCCCCATTAAGGAGACAAGACGCGATAAGGCTACGGTGATCGCCCGCCGGACGGCGGCACTGTAGCCACGCTTACCTCGACGAAGCCCTCGTCATCAAGATGAGGCAACAGTAGCCTGCCATCGACAAGACCCTTGGCAGTGGGGCCTGCCTGTTGCCAAGAAGTTGGTAGCCGGCGGGCCCCAGCAGTCGGCGCAGAAGCCGGCGAGCGCGGCCACAGACGGCTCGGGCCCGCGCCCAGTCGGATTACCATTGTACCCCCGGGGGGTAGGCCTATATAAACCCCCCGGGGCACCCATGCAAAGGGTTCGACCCTCAGCTAGATCTAGACACACACAAGGAGGGGAAGCAAGCCAGTCGTGGCCTTCTTCCTCCTTCCATCGAACAGCTCAAGGAGCATTGTGTAGCTACTTGTTCATCTAGTGATCATGCGGGGACCCCGCAGAGCAGCAGTAGGGGTGTTATCTCCACGGAGAGCCCCGAAGCTGGGTAAGATTCGCCGGCGTGCATGTCTTCGCCTCCTCCCGTTTCTAGGCACCGGCGACGTCTTACTGGCTCCCACAATGATAAGCCACCCGTTGGCATATGTCGCACCTACCACCCGACATTTGACGCCCACCGTGGGGCCAGGTGCACCATCGTCCGGAAACCTGTTCTGGACGGGAACCCTCTTCCTCCCCAGCGAGCGTAGCCAGCTCGGCATGCCCGATGGCGCTTGCCACGACGCGCTGCAAGGCGTCACCAGCATCCGCGCGGCGAGCAGCCTCGCCGATCTCCCCGATGAAACCCTCATCTCCGATGAGCTCGCCTCCGATGCAGGCACCGATCACCTCGCCAACCTCCTCGGCCAGCTCCATGTCTCCAGCGAGCCCACTGTGGACATGGAGTCGGTTGGCTCCACTGACCCGATGCCTGTCGACTCCGACACGGCCTCCTTCGACACCTTCCCCACCAACGTCGCGATCTACAACGACCCGCTTCCTCGGACCGACGTCCGCGATACCGTCACCACCGAAGTGATGGTCATCGGCCATGGCGGCCCGGCCGGCGAGAGCGCCCACGACATCCCGCACGTGGCGGCCCACGACTTGTCCACCCCACTCTTGGCTAACGCTGACAACGAAGCACTGGAGGCACGCCGCCTCGCCCTCCTTGCAGAGGGCCGGAGGCTGGCTTCCGTGAGACGCCTCACAGAGGCCTACCAGCGCGAAGCTGATCGCGCCGCCTTCGGCACGCCGGCCCCGGGCGGGCCAAGCTGGGCCGGCCTTGTCAAGCAACGCGGCGCCGTCATGGCCGACACGCTGGGAGTCGACCGCCCAGTCTACACCACTCCACTCAAGAATCTGCGCGCCGCCCAGACGGCCGTGGACGAGTTGGACGGCTTGGAGGCCGAAGACCTCTCCCACATGACCCGGCGCATCCAGCAGCTGATCGATGCAGCCGCACAGCGGCACGAAGCCGACGCCCGCGCGGGCAGCCCTCCCCCGCGCCGAGATCACGGCGCGACGTCCCGGACACCGACTACGAGCAACACCCGCGCGGGGCGCGAGAAAGAGCCGGCGGCCAGCCGAAGCCGGACCCGAATCTCCATCGAGCGAGACGCGGACGGCCATCCCCGAGCCATGGAATGGCGGGGCAACCCGCCTCCGCCTCGACCCCGTGGAGAGAGATATCCCACCCCGCCGCCAGTGGCACACCCGACTCTCAGCGGCCGACTAGGTCGCCGCGAAGGAGTCGGCGAGAACGACGCCCGCCGTCTGATGGACCGCCTGGCGCTGGAAGAAGAAGACGATGTCGGCCCGCCTTGTTTCGGCCCCCGCATCCGCGACGAGCCTTTCCCCAAAGGGTTCTCGCTCCCAAGAGACACACCCAAGTACAACGGCTCCGTGGAGCCGAAAGATTGGTTGATCGACTACTCCACGGCGGTCAGCATAGCCAACGGCAACCGGCGCGTTGCCGTGAAGTACGTGCCCCTCATGCTGCAAGGCACGGCGCGGACCTGGCTCAACAGCCTCAAGCCTCTCTGCATCAACAGCTGGCTAGATTTCACCGAAGCTTTCATCCGCAACTTCACCAGCACCTACAAGCGGCCCCCCAAGCCCAGGCAGCTCTCCCTGTGCGTACAGGGCCCGGCCGAGTCCACTCGCGACTACCTCACGTGTTGGGCCGAGCTCCGCAATTCTTGCGAGGGGGTGCACGAGGTGCAAGCCATAGAATACTTCACAGCCGGGTGCCGAGAAGGTACCCTCCTCAAGCACAAGCTTCTCTGCGACGAGCCGGCTACCCTCGACGAGCTTCTGGACATAGCTGACAAATATGCGACCGCCGACTCCTCAATGAAGACCGAACTTTGGGTAGACGCGTCCGGAAAAGTACTCAACCCGGCGCCCAAGATGCCGGCTGGGGATCCCGGCCGACGCACACACCCGAACGACCACAAGCAAAAGGGCCCCGCACCGCCTCCCGCCAGTCGGCAGGTGGCCACAGTTGAAGACGTGCCGCCTGAAGGGCAGCCCGCGCCCAAGAAACCCAAGGGCGGCCGGCCGGCTTGGCAGCCGGCCTTCTCCTATGAGCAAACTCTCGACACCCCCTGCAAGTTCCACAACGGCGCGAAGCCGTCCAACCACATAACCCGAAAGTGCCATTGGCTCACCTGAATTTCCAAAGGCGAGGGGCTCGCGCCGCCTCCGCCTGCCGGCCCGCCGCCTCCGCCTCCGCTGCCTCCGGCGGCTCGGCCCGCAGTCGGAGCCATGCATGACGAGTTCCCTGACGAGCAAGCAACCTACATCATCTTTACGAGCCAGCCCGAAGACCGGCGCAGCAAACGTTGAGAGCACCAGGAAGTCAGCATGGTCGCTGCCAACCCCGCCGGACACATGCATTGGTCAGAAAAGCCCATCAGCTGGAGCCGGGCCGACCATCCAGAGGTGATGCCGTCTCGCGGCTCTTATGCGCTGGTCCTGGAAGCCACCCTCGCGACGGACAGACGCGCCGCCCGCTTCTCCCGCGTGCTGATAGATGGCGGGAGTAGCATCAACATCCTGTACTGTGACACCCTGGAGAAACTAAATGTCAAGACGAAGCAGCTCATGCCTACTCGGACAGTTTTCCATGGCATCGTACCCGGCCTGTCCTGCGCCCCCATTGGCAAGATCAAGATTGATGTACTCTTTGGGGACAAGGAGCATTTCCGCCGGGAAGCAATATGGTTTGAAGTGGTGGACCTGGAAAGCCCTTACCATGCATTGCTTGGCCGACATGCCTTGGCCAAATTCATGGCAGTTCCCCACTATGCATACCTCAAGATGAAGATACCAAGCACCAAAGGCGTCATCACCGTAGCCGGCGATTACAAGAAGTCCTCTGAGTGCGCGGCAGCCAGCAGCCGGCTGGCCGAATCCCTTGTGATTGCCGAAGAAAAGAAGATGCTGGACCGAGTCATGGCCATAGCCGGCAAGCAGTTGGCCGTGTCCCCGGACCCCAAGGAGCACGATGCTCAAGGATCCTTCCAGCCGGCCAAGGAGACGAAGAAGATACCTCTTGACCCCGAGCATCCAGAGAGGTTTGCTGTCATCGGGGCAAGCCTGAACAACAAATAGGAAGGCGAGCTTGCCGATTTCCTCCGTGAGAATCGGGACATCTTTGCGTGGTCCCCCAAGGACATGCCGGGTGTTCCGAGGAAATTCGCCGAGCACAAACTACACGTCCGAGAAGATGCAAAGCCAGCCAAACAACCCCTTCGCCGACTGTCGGAGGAGAAACGCAGGATTGTGGGAGAGGAAATAGCCCGACTTCTGGCAGCCGGCTTCATTATGGAAGTTTTCTTTCCAGAATGGCTCGCCAACCCGGTCCTTGTGCTAAAGAAGAATAACAAGTGGCGCATGTGTATAGACTACACGAGCCTCAACAAGGCTTGCCCCAAAGATCTCTTTGCCCTGCCAAGGATTGACCAAGTGATAGACTCCACGGCCGGATGCGAGATGTATAGTTTCTTGGATGTTTACTCAGGATATCACCAGATAAAGCTAGATCCGGACGACCGCCTGAAGACCGCCTTCATCACGCCATTTGGAGCCTTCTGCTACCTGACTATGACATTCGGCTTAAGAAATGCCGGTGCCACTTTTCAGCGTTGCATGCAGAAGTGCCTCCTCAAGCAACTCGGCAGAAACGCTCACGTCTAGGTGGACGACATTGTGGTGAAGATGGAGAAGCGCGGCACTCTGCTAGGAGACCTCAAGGAAACATTTGAGAACCTATGCCGGTTCCAAATCAAGCTCAACCCCGAGAAATGCGTGTTCGGAGTGCCAGGCGGCCAGCTCCTAGGCTTCCTGGTCTCCGAACGCGGCATCGAATGCAACCCGATGAAGATCAAGGCCATCGAGAGAATGGCGATCCCCACCAAGCTTCGAGACATCCAAAAGTTCACCGGATGCTTGGCCTCCTTGAACCGCTTCATCAGCCGGCTCGGAGAGAAGGCTCTCCCCCTCTACCGCCTCATAAAGAAGAGCACTCACTTCAAGTGGAATGACCAGGCCGACCAAGCTTTCCACGAGCTTAAGAAGATGCTGGCCACGCCGCCCGTCCTGGCGGCGCCGACTGAGAAAGAGCCCATGCTCCTTTACATTGCTGCAACCAGCCGGGTGGTCAGCACCGTCATCGTAGTCCAACGCCTAGAAGAAGGCCGAGCCCAGCCGATCCAGAGGCTGGTGTATTATTTGAGCGAGGTGCTGTCCACTTCAAAGCAGAACTACCCGCACTACCAGAAGATGTGTTACGGCGTGTACTTCACCGCCAAGAAGCTGAAGCCCTACTTTCGAGAGCACCCCGTCACGGTCGTATGCACCGCCCTGCTGGCCGAGATCATAGGGAGCTGGGACGCATCCGGCCGGGTGGCGAAATGGGCCATCGAGCTGGCCCCTTACACGATCTTCTACCAGCCCCGCACCGCCATCAAGTCCCAAGCACTGGACGACTTCCTCGTCGACTGGGCCGAGACCCAGTACCTGCCGCCGGCTCCTGACTCCACCCATTGGCGCATGCACTTTGACGGGTCCAAGATGCGCACCGGCTTGGGAGCCGGCATCGTCCTTACCTCTCCCAAGGGCGACAAGCTCAGATACACGCTGCAAATTCACTTTGCCGCCTCCAACAACGTGGCCGAGTACGAGGCGCTCATACACGGGCTCCGGCTTGCCAAGGAACTCGGCATCCGCCGGATCCTATGTTATGGCGACTCGGACTTGGTGGTCCAGCAATCATCCGGCGACTGGGACGCCAAGGACGCAAATATGGCAAGCTACCGCTTCCTGGTCCAACAACTCAGCGGATACTTTGAAGGATGCGAGTTCCTCCACGTACCGCGAGCCGACAACGAGCTAGCCGATGCCCTGGCTCGAATAGGCTCCACTCGGAAAGCAATACCAACCAGCGTCGCTCTACAACGCCTCCTCAAGCCGTCCATCAAGCCGTCTCCAGAGTCCGATTCCATCTTCGTGCCGCTTGACCCCGACGCGGCCGGGTCCGGCTCGAAGAACCAAGCGGGCGACCCCGGGACTTCAGTAGCCGGCGCGGGGACTGTGTTAGCCGGCCCGGGGACTGCACCAGCACAACAGCCGGCGGCCGACTCCAGCATTTCACCACCCAGCCCGCCCACCCTGGTGGCTGTAGCCACATTGGCAGTGGGAGAAGTCGCGGCTCCGTCATGGGCTCAGTCCATCGTCAACTTCCTACTAAACCAAGATCTGCCGGCTGACGAAGCAGAGGCAAGACAAGTCCAACGCCGAGCCGGAGCATACACAATCGTCAACAGAGAGCTCGTCAAGCGCAGTTTTGCTGGAGTTCTCCAGTGATGTGTCGAGCAAGAGAAGGGCATTGCAATCCTCAGAGACATTCACCAAGGAGAATGCGGCCACCATGCGGCCTCAAGATCACTCGTCGCCAAAGCCTTCCGCCATGGTTTCTTTTGGCCGACTGCCTTGGATGATGCCAAGGAATTAGTTAAATATTGCAAAGGGTGCCAACTTTTCAGCTCCAAGCAACATGCCGGCTTCGGCACTCAAGACCATTCCCATCACCTGGCCCTTCGCCGTTTGGGGGCTGGACATGGTGGGCCCATTCAAGATGGCGCGCGGCGGCATGACGCATTTGCTCGTCGCCGTGGACAAATTCACCAAGTGGATTGAGGCAAAGCCGATCAAGAAGCTGAATGGGCCGACTGCTGTAACATTCATCGCAGACATAACAACTCGGTACGGCGTGCCACACAGCATCATCACCGACAATGGCACGAATTTTGCCAAAGGAGCCTTGGCACGTTTTTGCGCAGCCCAAGGTATTCGGCTGGACTTAGCGTCCGTCGCCCACCCGCAGTCAAACGGCCAGGTCGAGCGAGCCTACGGCCTCATCCTCTCCGGCATCAAGCCCCGACTGGTCGTACCTCTGGAGCGCTCAGCCGGCTGTTGGCTCGATGAGCTGCCTGCTATCCTCTGGAGTCTGCGCACTACACCAAACAAGTCAACCGGCTTCACCCCTTTCTTCCTTGTGTATGGTGCCGAGGCGGTCATCCCAACTGACATCGAGTCCGACTCGCCTCGAGTAACCATGTACACTGAAGCAGAGGCCAAGGAAGCACGGGAAGACAGCGTAGACCTGCTGGAGGAAAGCCGGCTGTTAGCCCTCTGCCGGTCTGCCATCTACCAGCAGGGTTTGCGCCGCTACCACAGCCGGAAGATCAGGCCAAGATCTTTTCAAGAGGGCGATCTTGTGCTCCGGCTGATCCAGCGAACAGCCGGCCAGCACAAGCTCTCGGCCCCTTGGGAAGGCCCCTTCGTCATCAGCAGAGCTCTAGGCAACGACTCCTACTACCTGATCGACGCACAGAAGCCGAAGGCACGCAAGAGAGACGACTCCGGCAAGGAGTCGGAACGACCATGGAACGCCAACCTCCTTCGAAGATTTTACAGTTGAAATGCAGTATGTATCACACTAACTTTTGTATTAAGTACGAGACAATAGGCCCCCCGAGGAGGGCTCGGGGACTGCCATCTCTTATCTATGAATGAAAAAACATCATGCTTATGACTTTGTCATTTCATTTACTTGTTCCGTCCGGCACCGGGTTCGACTATTCGGCCCGGGGACTGGCCGACTGGATTATATTAGAAGTCCTACCCGTAGTCAGACAAGTAGTGTGCCGGCTCCCAAGCTTTCTCTTGCCAAAAGTCACAGTTCGAAGAACCGGCTGTCCGACTGGTAAGAGTTAAAGGCAGGAACGGGTGCCCACACGAAAAACGGCCAGGGACTAACAGACTAATATAACAAAAGCCGGTTTTTCTCCCACCGTCGAATGGCTACCAGAGTAGCCGGCCGGCCGGTTTCCATTCACTTCACTTCAATCCAAGAAAGCTCAAGTACTTGCCTCCCCAAAGAGGGAAGGCGGCAAAGGAAAAAGCCTAAGGATAAAAAGCATACGCGAATGGAAACCAAACATGCACGAAATAATATTTACATAAAAGACCTCCGAGAGGCCAGCATTCAACATAGTTTGGATACACCCCCAGTGGGTGGAACTGCGAAAACTTAATGAAGATTGTTCAAAAGACAACAAGCAGGAAAAATAAGGACCGCAGGTCAAGCCGGCGGAGCGACCGACGAGCCGGGCTGGTTGGCGGAGACGGTTGTGCCGGCTGAAGGAGCGGCTGACTGGCGAACCTCGGCTTGGTCACCGCCTCCTGCAGAAGGTGCGCTTCCACGCGCCTCGTTGCTGGAGGCACGGTCGGCCTAAGGTCGGCCGGTTGTTCCACTAGCCGGCTCAACGTCTTCGCCGTCCTCCTCGTCATCCTCGCCCTCGTCGCTGGAGGCGATCTCCTCCGCCAAGTCCTCGCCCACCACCGGGTTCAGCCCGAACCACTCCTCCGGCTGGGCAACACCGTCATCATCGATCTCGGGTGCAAAAACGCTGATGTCGGTGCACTCGGCGATCGTTGAAGCCCGCTGGGCGATAGCCGGCCTCACCTCTTCCAGCTCCACGTCGGCCTCCATCCGCCAAGTGCGCAGCTGGTCCAGGCTCAGCCCTGGGTACCAAGCCCGAACGAACTCCAACGCCCGCCCGGCTCCGAGACGGGCCGCCGACGCCTTCCAAGCCTCAAAGCGACCAACTACGACCTCCAGCCAGTCGGCAGTCCGGCTTGGGGTGCGGGGGATCATCTCGCCGGGCCAGAGGGCGGCCAACACTTGCGCCCCGGCACGTTGGAGCCGGCGAAGCATCCGATGAACCGGCTGCAACCGCGCCTGGACAGCCAAGAGCTGCTCCTCAAGCGTCCGGTTCGCATCTGGCGCGATGTTGGCCCCCGCCTGACGGCACGCCTCGTGATGGGCCTTGATGCTTTGGGCGGCAAAGGCGGATTATCCGGGGAAGTAGTCTGCACCAAAAAACAAGCAGCAACTCAAGTTAAGCCAAAGACCCAGGCGGCAAGGAGCAGGAGAGGGGTGAGGAAGGCGGCTTACTGTCGATCAAATCCTCGATCCGGCCGAAGCCTTCATCCAGGGCTCGCCGGGTCTCAGCCCAGCTCGCCGCCTCGGTCTCATACTCTGCCTTTAGGGCGGCTTCACTATCCTGCGCCGCCTGTAGGGCCGCCTTGTGGCTCTTATCCTGGTCGGCCAGCTTCTTGGCCAGGCGATCACGCTCCTGGACCAAGGCAGCATACTCGGCATCCTTGGTATGAAGGGCGACCTTCACTTCGCCGAGCTCCTTCCTCAAGTCGGCGTTGGCCCCTGAAGACAAAGAAAAAGAAAAACCAATAAGAAAATAGTCGTCAAGAAAGATCCGACCCGAGTGCTCAGCAGTCGGCCCGAATCTCGGGGACTACACCCAGTGGGTGCGCTGACGCGCCCCCACAGGAGACAGACAAGATCGAGTACTTACTTTGGCTGTCGGCCAGGTCGTCGGTCCTCCGGCTCAACTCCCGTGCCTGGGAGTTGAAGGCGGCAGCACGAAGGTTGTGATATTCCTGGAAGTTCAGACAAGAGACAAAAATATGGTAGCCATCAAGAAAGATCCGACCCGACTGCGCGGCAGTCGGCCCGAATCTCGGGGACTACACCCAGTGGGTGCGCTGACGCGCCCCCACGGAAGAAATTAAGAGAGCAAAGCGGCCAAGAATGAAGGACTCACCCGGATGGTGGCTCGCATCGACAGGAACTCCTAGGTGAACTATTGCAGCAGGGCGGCCTGAGCTTGCAGCCGGCTCCGGATCCCATGAGCCGCCACATTCAGCTCGCCAGTCCCCCCGCTGGGAGTCCACTCAGACGTGGCGGTGCTGGCCGCCTCCAGATCTTCCGCCGACTGGCCTGCGCCCGCGACTCGGCGCAACTCCGGCGGAGCGGCGCCTCCCCCTGCGCGCCGGCCCGTCGCCGGCTGCACCTCGAGGCTGGCTCTGTTCCCCGACTCACCCCCGGTCGGCCCCTCTGGCGCCGCTGACGATTGGCCGCCTTGGCCCGCTCTGGCTGGCGCTGCTGGCGGCGTTTTCCTCGCAAAGGCCACGGGGTCCTCCCCCTCTCCACCAGCGGCGAGTCTTGGACGATCTCCTCCGCCAAGGGCAATGGGGTGTCGGGGGCCACGGCTCGGAGGGGAATGGCGAGCAGCGCAGGCTGATTGCACGAACCCTCCGCCTCCGTCTCCGCGGTCGCCGCCTCCATCTGGGCCTTGGCTACCACGTCGGCCTGCTCCCTCGCCGCCTGGGCGGCCGCTTTCTCCGCTGCCTCGTGCTCCTCCCGTGCTTCACGGGCGTTCTGCTCTGTGGCCTCCCTGAGGTCGTCGCGGGGGTCCACGCGGCGGGAGCTTGAAGAACCTCCAGCCGGCCCAACTACGGAGCCGCCCGGACCACGCTCAAGGGAAAGCGGCGCCCTGTCCAGCAGGCGGAAGAAATTAAGAAGAATGCTCGAACAAGAAGAGAATGATGTAGAGCATGCGACAAGGCAATTGATGACTTACGCTGAGACCGCCTGAGGCTGCTTCACCGCCTTGCGGAAGCGGGCCGCTTTCGCGGCCGCCTCGTCTCGCTTGGTTGCCGCGGTGGAGGCTTTGGACTTCTTCGGCCGACTGCCGAAGAGGCCTGAAGCGGCCCGGCGCTTCTGTGCACGGCCGCCAGCAGCCGGCGCGATGGACGAGCCCGCGCCCTGATGGTCGGCCGCCGGCTGGCGACGCGGGCGACTTCGGTTTCGAAATCATCCGGCCAGTCCTTGAAGCTGGCGGTGAGCCTTGTGCCCCCGGGCTCAGCGTCGTCCCCCACGACGGCGTCTTCCATGGCGGCCGCCCCAAGTCCGGGTCATCGACGTCGTTTGCCGTGCGGTCGGGGGCGTACTGGCGTTCTATCCCCGCTGCCCCGGTCGTCGGTGGGAGAAGAGGGTTCTGCTAAGAAGAACCGACTGATCAGAAGCCGGCCATCGTGAAGCCGGCCACCAACAAGAAGAAGAAAAGGAAAACTTACCACGGGCGGAGGGTTGGCGCGAGAGTACGGCGCCTTGCCGTATCGCCAGTCCTCGGCGAGCTTGCAATTGGAGACGTAGTTTACCATGTACGATACCTCCGCATGAGGCATCTCCCTGGTGCTCAGCCGGCATGGGTCGAACCGGCCGCTCATCTAGCACATCATGTGGGGCCGGCTTTGGAGAGGAGATATCCGGCGCTCCACGAAGGCGGCCACCAAGTCGGCCCCGCTCAGACCTTCCGACTGGATCATCACCCGAAGCCGGGAGATGGCAGCATTCCCGGCCTGAGACAGTGACCGGGACCGGAAACTCCATGAGGGCTGCCTCCCAGCCGGCGGGCCGGCTACGTAAGCCGGCAGGTTGACGTGGTCTCCTTGCTTGGCGACGTTCTTCACGTAGAAGTATGACTTCTGCCAGATCTTCACCGACTGGATCAGGGGGATGGGCGGGAACGGGTTGTTCTCACCCGCCCTCCTCATGGTGATGAAGGCCCCGCAGGGGGCAGGCACGCCGGCGACGACGGTGCCGACTTTGCTCTGGAAGAACTCCCCCCAGAGCTCCAGCGTGGGGAGCAGCCCCAAGAAGCCTTCGCAGAGGGATACGAAGGCCGACAGCAGCATCACCGCATTGGGCGTGAGGTGATGCGGCTGAAGGTTGTAGAACTCGAGGAAGGAGCGTAGGAATCCGCTCGCCGGAAGGCCGAAGCCGCGTAGGAAGTGCGAGCGGAAGACGACCCGCTCGCCCTCCTCCGGTGCCGGCGAGATCTCCGTCTCTGGCGCCAGGCGGACCCGCACGAGGTTGGCGTCGGGCAGGCGCCGAGTCTGGCGGAGGAATGCAACATGGTCCTCATGGACGTTGGAGCCGTCCCATGAGCTTGACAGCGCCATGGGAGCAAGACGATGTGGCGGCGCGGCGGCGCTGAGACGGGAGGTTGCGGCGGCAACGGGAGGAAGAGAGGAGGGTGAGAAGGGGCGGAGCGAGAGAGAGCGTGCGAACCTCTGTCGCTCCCCCTCCTCCCCCTACTTATAGGCTCGCGTGGCGGAACCGAGGAGGCGCGGCGTGGGGAAGCGAGGGGATCGATCGTGCCCACTCCCCCACGTCCCGCGATTACTGTGCCATGATGGCGGAATAAAATTGCCGCGGGAAGGCGAGCGGTCCATGTGGGCCATGGAAGATCCGCGTTCGGACCGAGGCCTGCGAGTGGCGGGCCCGGGCCTGCGGCGACGTCCCGTCGAGCGCGTGCGTTGGCAGGATTTCCTCGCCACGTGGTCCGCGTTCCCGCCAACGAGAACCGGAGCTCTCTGAAGTCAGCGTGCACAAGCAAAGCCGGCTCTTCAGGATAGGAAGCTGACCAAGCTTCTCGTCCCCCTGTCTGCCTCGAAGCTCGATCAACTTCGGGGACTACTGTCGGAGTAAATAGCCATGGGTAGCCTCACGAAGAAGGCGGCCCGACTTTACCCCTCATGAAGAAAACCATGGGAGGCCGACTCCATGAAGCCGGCTCCAAGATGCCGACTCCAAGAAGCCGGCCATGAGGAGGCCGACTCCAAGAAGCCGACTCCCATAAAGCGGTCGAGACCGTACCCTCAAAGTTTGCATCCACCTAGCGGCGATGAGACGGGGCGTGGCTACAGTAAAGCCTGCCACCCCCGAATCCCGGAGCACGCCCGACATAGTGTGCCGTACGGAGTGGCCATGACCCGTCCGGCGCGGCACTGTTGCCATGTTGACCCGGATGTCATCCACGACGGGCTACCAGTACGGCCCACGGGCGGTGGGCCCCTTCGGGCAGAGAGACACCCGAAGGCGGCCTGGCCTCCCCAGTCGGCCCGAGACGGGGCCGGCTCCCCGCAGCCGGCTCGCTTCCCCCCTCGAAGAAGGCGCCCCATTAAGGAGACAAGACGCGGTAAGGCTACGGTGATCGCCCGCCGGACGGCGGCACTGTAGCCACGCTTACCTCGACGAAGCCCTCGTCATCAGGATGAGGCAACAGTAGCCTGCCATCGACAAGACTCTTGGCAGTGGGACCTGCCTGTTGCCAAGGAGTTGGTAGCCGGCGGGACCCACCAGCCGGCGGGCCCCAGCAGTCGGCGCAGAAGCCGGCGAGCGCGGCCACAGACGGCTGGGCCCCGCGCCCAGTCGGATTACCATTGTACCCCTGGGGGGTAGGCCTATATAAACCCCCCGGGGCACCCATGCAAAGGGTTCGACCCTCAGCTAGATCTAGACACACACAAGGAGGGGAAGCAAGCCAGCCGTGCC
Source organism: Triticum aestivum (assembly GCF_018294505.1). NCBI lineage: Eukaryota > Viridiplantae > Streptophyta > Magnoliopsida > Poales > Poaceae > Triticum > Triticum aestivum. The sequence continues at coordinate 78,428,630 of NC_057800.1, forward strand.
CTTCTTCCTCCTCCCATCGAACAGCTCAAGGAGCATTGTGTAGCTACTTGTTCATCTAGTGATCATGCGGGGACCCCGCAGAGCAGCAGTAGGGGTGTTATCTCCACGGAGAGCCCCGAAGCTGGGTAAGATTCGCCGGCGTGCATGTCTTCGCCTCCTCCCGTTTCCAGGCACCGGCGACGTCTTACTGGCTCCCACAATGATAAGCCACCCATTGGCATATGTCGCACCTACCACCCGACACGGAGGGCTTCTACATCAACACTGTAGCCTCTCCGATGATGTGTGAGTAGTTTATCACAGACCTTCGGGTCCATAGTTATTAGCTAGATGGCTTCTTCTCTCTCTTTGGATCTCAATACAAAGTTCTCCTCGATGTTCTTGGAGATCTATTCGATGTAATTCTTTTTGCGGTGTGTTTGCCGAGATCCGATGAATTGTGGGTTTATGATTAAGATTATCTATGAACAATATTTGATTCTTCTCTGAATTCTTATATGCATGATTTGATATCTTTGCAAAATATCTTCAAATTATCAGTTTGGTTTGGCCTACTAGATTGATCTTTCTTGCAATGGGAGAAGTACTTAGCTTTGGGTTCAATCTTGTGGTGTCCTTTCCTAGTGACAGCAGAGGCAGCAAGGCACATATTGTATTGTTGCCATCGAGGATAAAAAGATGGGGGTTATATCATATTGCTTGAGTTTATCCCTCTTCATCATATCATCTTGCCTAATGCGTTACTCTGTTCTTTTGAACTTAATACTCTAGATGCATGATGGAGAGCGGTCGATGTGTGGAGTAATAGTAGTAGATGCAGAATCGTTTCGATCTACTTGTCGCGGACGTGATGCCTATATACATGATCCAAGCAAAACACATATCATGTGGTAAATAAAAATATAGCTCCAAGTAAAGTTACCAATGGAAGTAGACGAAAGAGGGGATGCCTTCCGGGGCATCCCCAAGCTTTGGCTTTTAGGTGTCCTTAGATTATCTTGGGGTACCATGGGCATCCCCAATCTTAGGCTCTTTCCACTCCTTGTTCCATAATCCATCAAATCTTTTACCCAAAACTTGAAAACTTCACAACACAAAACTTAAAGTAGAAAATCTCGTGAGCTCCGTTAGCGAAAGAAAACGAAACACCACTTCAAGGTGCTGTAATGAACTCATTATTTATTTATATTGGTTTTAAACCTACTGTATTCCAACTTCTCTATGGTTTATAAACTATTTTACTAGCCATAAATTCATCAAAATAAGCAAACAACACACGAAAAACAGAATCTATCAAAAACAGAACAGTCTGTAGTAATCTGTATCTAACGCAAGTTCTTGAACCCCAAAAATTCTAAAATAAACTTCTAGATGTGAGGAATTTATCTATTAATCATCTGCAAAAAGAATTAACTAAATATCACTTTCCAAATAAAAATGATAGCAGTTCTCATGAGCGCTAAAGTTTCTGTTTTTTACAGCAAGTTCAACAAGACTTTCCCCAAGTCTTCCCAACGGTTCTACTTGGCACAAACACTAATTAAACACAAAAAACACAACAAAAAACAGAGGCTAGATAAATTATTTATTACTAAACAGGAGCAAAAATCAAGGAATAAAAATAAAATTGGGTTGCCTCCCAACAAGCGCTATAGTTTAACGCCCCTAGCTAGGCATAAAAGCAAGGATAGATCCAGGTATTGTCATCTTTGGTAGGCAATCCATAAGTGGCTCTCATAATAGATTCATGGGAAAATTTTGTTTTTGCCACTCTAGATTTTGCCAATTTTCCTTATGGCACTCTAGATTTTGACATTTCACTTTTGCCACTCTTAGTTTTTGATAATTATCACAATTGCCATTTTGATGGTAAAAGCAAATTTTCAGAGTGGCAATTGTGATACATTTCAAAACTAAGAGTGGCAAAAATGAAATAAAATTACTTAGCTTTTTCCATAGAATGGAAATTGTGATAATTGTCAAAAGCTAAGCGTGGCAAAAGTGAAATGTCAAAATCTAGAATGGCATAAGGAAAATTGGCAAAATCTAGAGTGGCAAAAACAAAATTTTCCCTAGATTCATATGGTAATTTAATTTTATTTCTAGGGAAGTGTTCCATGGCTTTCCTTAACGGAAATTGGAATCTAATATTCCCTTCCTTCATATCAATAATTGCATCAATCGTTCTAAGGAAAGGTCTACCAAGAATAATAGGACATGGAGGATTGCAATCTATATCAAGAACAATAAAATATATGGGCACATAATTACTATTTGCAACAATAAGAAGATCATTAATTCTTCCCATAGGTTTCTTAATAGTTGAATCTGCAAGGTGCAAGTTTAAAGAGCAATCATCAAAATCACGAAAACCTAGCAAATCACACAAAGTCTTTGGAATCGTGGAAACACTAGCCCCCAAATCACAAAAAGCATAGAACTCATGATCTTTAATTTTAATTTTAATAGTATGTTCCCACTCATCATAAAGTTTTCTAGGGATAGAAACTTCCAACTCAAGTTTTTCTTCATAAGATTGCAACAAAGCATCAACGATATGTTTGGTAAAGGCTTTAATTTGACTATAAGCATGAGGAGAATTTAGCACGGATTGCAACAAGGAAATACAATCCATCAAAGAGCAATTATCATAATTAAATTCCTTGAGATCCAAAATAGTGGGTTCATTGATATTTAAAGTTTTGACTTCTTCAATCCCACTTTTAACAATTTTAGCATCAAGATCTAAAGACTCCGAATTTTTGGAACGTCTTCTAGGTAAAGGTGGATCATATTCAGTCCCATCATTATCAAGATTCATATTGCAAAACAAAGATTTAATAGGGGACACATCGATAACTTTTAGATCTTCATCTTTATTTTCATAGGAACTAGAAGAACACGCTCTTATAAAGGCATCTTTCTTAGCATGCATCCCAGCGGTTCTTTCTTTGCACTCATCAATGGAAATTCTCATGGCTTTGAGAGACTCATTGATACCATGCTTAGGTGGAATAGATCTAAGTTTCAAAGAATCAACATCAAGAGAAATTCTATCAACATTCCTAGCCAAATCATCAATCTTAAGCAATTTTTCTTCAATCAAAGCATTGAAATTCTTTTGCGAAGTAATAAATTCTTTAATATTAGATTCAAAATCAGAGGGTATCTTATTAAAATTTCCATAAGAATTGTGTAGGAATTGCCATAATTATTAGAGGAATTACTAGGATACGGCCTAGGATTAAAGTTTCCTCTATACGCGTTGTTACCAAAATTATTCCGACCAACAAAATTCACATCCATAGATTCATTATTATTCTCAATTAAAGTAAACAAAGGCATATCATTAGGATCAGAAGAAACACTTTTATTAGCAAATAATTTCATAAGTTCATCCATCTTTCCACTCAAAACATTAATTTCTTCTATCGCAAGCACTTTCATATTAGTAGATCTTTCAGTGTGCCATTGAGAATAATTGACCATAATATTATCTAGGAGTTTAGTAGCTTCTCCTAAAGTGATTTCCATAAAAGTGCCTCCCGCGACCGAATCTAAAAGATTTCTAGAAGCAAAATTCAATCCCGCATAAATTTTTTGTATAATCATCCACAAATTCAAACCATGTGTAGGGCAATTACATATCATTAATTTCATCCTCTCCCAAGCTTGTGCAACATGTTCATGATCAAGTTGCTTAAAATTCATAATATCGTTTCTAAGAGAGATGATCTTAGCGCGAGGAAAATACTTAGAGATAAAAGCATCTTTGCACTTATTCCATGAATCAATACTTTTTTTTGGCAAAGACGAAAACCAAGCTTTAGCACGATCTCTAAGCGAAAAAGGAAATAGCTTCAATTTAACAATATCATTGTCCACATCTTTCTTCTTTTGCATATCACACAAATCAACAAAGTTGTTTAGATGGGTAGCGACATCTTCACTAGGAAGGCCGGAAAACGGATCTTTCATGACAAGATTCATCAAAGCAGCATTAATTTCACAAGATTGAGCATCGGTAAAATGAGCAATCAGAGTGCTAATAAAATCATTTCTTGCTATTGGTAAAGTCACACAATTTGGTATTATCTTGAGCCATCATGACAAGCAAGCAATCCGACACACGAGTAAACAAGAGACGGGCAAAAAGAGGCAAATAGAGAAAGAGAAGGTGGACGGAGAGAGAGGGTGAATAAAACGGCAAGGGTGAAGCGGGGAGAGCTAAACGAGAGGCAAATTGCAAATAATGTAATGCGGGAGATAAGGGTTTGTGATGGGTACTTGGTACGTTGACTTTTGCGTAGACTCCTCGGCAACGGCACCAGAAATGGCTCGTTGTGGGGAGTCAAATCTTGACTTGACTCAGCACGAATCTCCCCGGCAACGGCACCAGAAATCCTTCTTGCTACCTCTTGAGGACCGCGTTGGTTTTCCCTTGAAGAGGAAAGGGTGATGCAGCAAAGTAGCGTAAGTATTTCCCTCAGTTTTTGAGAACCAAGGTATCAATCCAGTAGGAGGCGACGCGCGAGTCCCTCGCACCTACACAAACAAATAAAATCCTCGCAACCAACGCAATAAAGGGGTTGTCAATCCTTTCATGGTCACTTACAAAAGTGAGATCTGATAGATATGATAAGATAATATTTTTGGTATTTTTATGATAAAGATGCAAAGTAAAGAAAGCAAAATAAACGGAAAATGAAATAGCTTGTTGACGGAAGATTAATATGATGGAAAATAGACTCGGGGCCATAGTTTTCACTAGTGGCTTCTCTCGAGAGCATAAGTATTACGGTGGGTAAACAAATTACTATTGAGCAATTGACAGAATTGAGCATAGTTATGAGAATATCTAGGTATGATCATGTATATAGGCATCACGTCCGAGACAAGTAGACCGACTCCTGCCTGCATCTACTACTATTACTCCACACATCGGTCGCTATCCAGCATGCATCTAGAGTATTAAGTTCAAGAGAACAGAGTAACACTTTAAGCAAGATGACATGATATAGAGGGATAAACTCATGCAATATGATATAAACCCCATCTTCTTATCCTCGATGGCAACAATACAATACGTGCCTTGCTGCCCCTACTGTCACTGGGAAAGGACACCGCAAGATTGAACCCAAAGCTAAGCACTTCTCCCATTGCAAGAAAGATCAATCTAGTAGGCCAAACCAAACTGATAATTCGAAGAGACTTGCAAAGATAACCAATCATACATAAAAGAATTCAGAGAAGATTCAAATATTGTTCATAGATAAACTTGATCATAAACCCACAATTTATCGGTCTCAACAAACACACTGCAAAAAGAAGATCACATTGAATAGATCTCCACAAGAGAGGGGGAGAACTTTGTATTGAGATCCAAAAAGAGAGAAGAAGCCATCTAGCTAATAACTATGGACCCGAAGGTCTGAAGTAAACTACTCACACTTCATCAGAGAGGCTATGGTGTTGATGTAGAAGCCCTTCGTGATCGATGCCCCCTCCAACGGAGCTCCGAAAAAGGCCCCAAGATGGGATCTCACGGATACAGAAAGTTACGGCGGTGGAATTAGGGTTTTGGCTCCGTATCAGGTAGTTTGGGGTTACGTAGGTATATATAGGAGGAAGAAGTACGTCGGTGGAGCAATATGGGCCCCACGAGGGTGGAGGGCGCGCCTAGGGGGGGTAGGCGCGCCCCCCTACCTCGTGCCTTCCTGGTTGATGTCTTGACGTAGGGTCCAAGTCCTCTAGATCATGTTCGTTCCGAAAATCACGTTCCCGAAGGTTTCATTCCGTTTGGACTCCGTTTGATATTATTTTTCTGCGAAACTCTGAAATAGGCAAAAAACAACAATTCTGGGCTGGGCCTCCGGTTAATAGGTTAGTCCCAAAAATAATATAAAAATGTATAATAAAGCCCAATAATGTCCAAAATAGGATATAATATAGCATGGAACAATCAAAAATTATAGATACGTTGGAGACGTATCATAGCATTCCACATCAAAAATTCGCGAGGATCTTTTTTGGAACAAACGCAATCCAGGAGACTTGGAGTGGACGTCAAGAAAGCAGCGAGGCGGCCACGAGGTAGGGCGACGCCCCCCCTCCACCCTCGTGGGCCCCTCGCAGCTCCACCGACCTACTTCTTTCGCCTATATATATACTCTTATACCCTAAAAACATCGAGGGGAGCCACGAAACAACTTTTCCACTGCTGCAACCTTCTATACCCGTGAGATCCCATTTGGGGACCTTTTACAGCAATTTGTCGGAGGGGGATTCGATCACGGAGGTCTTCTACATCAACACCATAGCCTCTCCGATGATGTGTGAGTAGTTTATCACAGACCTTCGGGTCCATAGTTATTAGCTAGATGGCTTCTTCTCTCTCTTTGGATCTCGATACAAATTCTCCTCAATGTCTTGGAGATCTATTCGACGTAATTCTTTTTGCGGTGTGTTTGCCGAGATCCGATGAATTGTGGGTTTATGATTAAGATTATCTATGAACAATATTTGATTCTTCTCTGAATTCTTATATGCATGATTTGATATCTTTGCAAGTCTCTTTGAATTATCAGTTTGGTTTGGCCTACTAGATTGATCTTTCTTGCAATGGGAGAAGTTCTTAGATTTGGGTTCAATCTTGCGGTGTCCTTTCCCAGTGACAGCAGGGGCAACAAGGCACGTATTGTATCATTGCCATCGAGGATAAAAAGATGGGGTTTATATCATATTGCTTGAGTTTATCCCTCTACATCATGTCATCTTGCCTAATGCGTTACTCTGTTCTTTTGAACTTAATACTCTAGATGCATGCTGGATAGCGCTCAATGTGTGGAGTAATAGTATTAGATGCAGAATCGTTTCGGTCTACTTGACACAGACGTGATGCCTATGTTCATGATCATGCCTAGATATCATCATAACTATGCGCTTTTCTATCAATTGCTCGGCAGTAATTTGTTCACCCACCGTAATTTATGCTATCTTGAGAGAAGCCACTAGTGAAACCTATGGCCCCGGGTCTACTTTACATCATATAAGTTTTCGATCTAAAATTCTAGTTTACTATTTATTTTTCAATCTTTACTTTTTAATCTATACAACAAAAATACCAAAAATATTTATCTTATTATCTCTATCAGATCTCACTTTCGTAAGTGACCGTGAAGGGATTGACAACCCTTTATCGCGTTGGTTGTGAGGTTCTTGTTTCTTTGTGTAGGTACTAGGTGACTTGCGTGTAGTCTCCTATTGGATTGATATCTTGGTTCTCAAAAACTGAGGAAAATACTTACGCTACTTTGCTGCATCACCCTTTCCTCTTCAAGGGAAAACCAACACATGCTCAAGAGGTAGAAGTGAGAAGAGACTATTTGACGTTAGCTCACTTGATGAGTGGAGAACCCAGGCCTGTGAGAATGCCAAACTGTTTAAAGAAAAGGTTAAAAGATGGCATGACAAAAGGATACAAAAGCGTGAGTTTAATGTAGGTGATTATGTTCTGTTATACAACTCTCGTTTAAGATTTTTAGCAGGAAAATTCCTCTCTAAATGGGAAGGTCCTTACGTTATCGAGGAGGTCTATCGTTCTGGTGCCATAAAAATCAACAACTTCAAAGGCACAAATCCGAGGATGGTGAGCGGTCAAAGAATCAAACATTATATCTCAGGTAATCCCATAAATGTTGAAACCAATGTTATTGACACCGTAACCCCATAGCAGTATATAAGGGACACTTTCCAGAACATTTTAGACTCCAAAAAGGAATAGGTACGTGGTATGGTAAGTAAATCGACTCCAAAACAATTCTAATAGCATTTTTTCTCTGTTTTGGAATATTTAAGAAAATAGGAAAATAAGAAGTAGTCCGGAAAGGACACGAGGCATCCACGAGGGTGGAGGGCACGCCCTACCCCCCTGGGCGCGCCCCTGCCTCGTGGGCACCTGTGCCCTCCGGACTCCGTTTTCTTGCACGATACTTCTTTTGGTCCGTACAAATTCATTATATAATCTCCTGAAGGTTTTGACCACCGTACCACGCAAAAATCCCTTGTCTTCGTTTTGAGTTGTTTTCTGCCAGAGTTTCCAAGGCCAGACATCATGTCATCCCCCTCCTCCAACAACGCGGACGACGATGCTTGGCTAATGAAGATAGAGATGAAGAGAGAAGAACTTGGGGAGATAAACAAGGGTGATAGGATCAAGAAGGCCACGGAGGATCAAGCTCCAACAGCAGAAGAAGAAGACAACCTTCAAGCTTACTATAACCATCTTACCCCTACTGAAATAGAAGCTTTCCAGATGATTGAAATAGTTTGGGTGCAAAACAAGTATCTCACTCGTGAAAATATTTTGTTGCAAGAATACATCACCGCACTCAAGGGCACTATTCGCAAATTGGAGAATCTCCTACGCTCGATGTGTGACACGACTTCATCAACCACTCCAACATCACCACCTCCGAAGAAAGAGACATAAAAACATGGGTATGGGCACTCCCTTTGGCAACTGCCAAGCTTGGGGGAGGTGCCCCGATATCGTGTCACCATCACACTCCTATCTTTACCCTTTTTCTTAGTTCGATCCTTTTTGTTATATCTTGATCTAGTAGAATAAAGTTTAGTATGATCTAGCTTCGAGTTTTATGTTGATCCTTATCTATGTAATCGAGTCTGTGAGCTATATATAATAAAGATTAGTCTTGAGTCGATGGCTTGGTTATATTGCTATGATCTAGAGGGAAAAAAGAAAAAAAGAAGAAAGAATAAAAAGAAATAAAGAGATCATATTGATCTTATGGAGAGTAATGACTTCACATATAAAGAGTATGATGAATAAAAGTTATTGAGAGCTGACAAACATAGTTTTGGTCATCGTTGCAATTAATAGGAAGTAATAAAGAAAGAAAGGTTTTCACATATAAATATACTATCTTTGACATCTTTTATGATTGTGAGCACTCATTAAAATATGGCATGCTAAAAAGTTGATGTTGGACAAGGAAGACAACGTAATGGGTTATGTTTTCTTATATCCGAAATAAATTATATTGTCATGGATCATCCAACATGTTGATCTTGCCTTTCCTCCTGATGCTAGCCAAATCCTATGCACCAAGTATAGATACTACTTGTGCTTCCAAATATCCTTAAACCTAGTTTTGCCATGAGAGTCCACCATATCTACCGATGGATTGAATAAGATCCTTCAAGTAAGTTGTCATTGTTGCAAGCAATAAAAATTGCACTCTAAATATGTACAATCTATTAGTGTGGAGAAAATAAGTTTTATACAAGCTTGTGATATGGAAGAAATAAAAGCAACAGACTGCATAATAAAGGTCCCTATCACAAGTGGCAATATAAAGTGATGTTCTTTTGCATTAGGATTTTGTGCATCCAACCATAAAAGCACATGACAACCTCTGCTTCCCTCTGCGAAGGGCCTATCTTTTATTTTGGTCTTATACCTTATACAAGAGTCATGGTGATCTTCACCTTTCCTTTTTTACACCTTATCCTTTGGCAAGAACTATATGTTGGAAAGATCCTAATATATATATATATATATATATATATATATATATATATATCTAATTGGATGTGGGTTATCATAAAGCATTAGTTGACATTACCCTTGAGGTAAAAGGTTGGCCCCCTATCTTTCTATGTGTCCTATTAAAACTTCATACCCATAAGTATTGCGTGAGTGTTAGAAATTGTGAAAGACTAAATGATAGTTGAGTATGTGGATGATACGTCTCCGTGTATCTACTTTTCCAAACACTTTTGCCCTTGTTTTGGACTCTAACTTGCATGATTTGAATGGAACTAACCCGGACTAACGTTGTTTTCAGATGAATTGCTATGGTGTTATTTATGTGCAGAAACAAAAGTTCTCGGAATGACCTGAAACTTCACGAAACATCTATTCAGAAATAATAAAAAATCCTTGCAAAAGATGAAGACCAGGGGACCCACCACCTGTCCATGAGGGTGGGGGCGCGCCTGCCCCCCTACCTTGTGGGCCCCCTGGAGCTCCTCCGACCTCAACTCCAACTCTATATATTTGCTTTCGGGGAGAAAAAAATAGAGAGAAGGACTCATCGCGTTTTACGATACGGAGCCGCCGCCAAGCCCTAAAACCTCTCGGGAGGGCTGATCTGGAGTCCGTTCGGGGCTCCGGAGAGGGGAATCCGTCGCCATCGTCATCATCAACCATCCTCCATCACCAATTTCATGATGCTCACCGCTGTGCATGAGTAATTCCATCGTAGGCTTGCTGAACGGTGATGGGTTCGATGAGATTTATCATGTAATCGAGTTAGTTTTGTTAGGGGCGGATCCCTAGTATCCACTATGTTCTGAGATTGACGTTGCTATGACTTTGCTATGCTTAATGCTTGTCACTAGGGCCCGAGTGCCATGATTTCAGATCTGAACCTATTATGTTTTCATCAATATATGAGAGTTCTTGATCCTATCTTGCAAGTCTATTGTAACATCCCAAATTTTCAATTTGGAATGTTATACACTAGATCATCATTGCATATCATATTTTATTGCATTTTGGCTGATCCTAGAAAATTCTACGCAACTCAAGGACCCTCGGAGAGAGTTGGGGATTTCGTTATTTTCATATTTGAGTTTTCTCAATTTTTGAAAATAGGACCATTTGATTTGATTTATTTTATCTTCAATTATTTCTATTAAAAAAATATGAGAGAGGGAATAAAATGACTTTCTCAAATAAAGAAATACTAAGGATTTAATAAAAAAATCAAATAAGATTTTATTTTGTTTTTATTTGCTATTTTATTTGAATTTAGGAAAAATGCGCGTTTTTCAAAGTTGCATTTAGGCCCCAAATAAATGTTCATATTGTGCGGCTTGATTTTAGAAGCCGGGGAAAATTTATTTCGGGATTTGTGGAGTCCGTTTAGTATTCTTTTTGTTTTTTTCTGAGCGTAACTATTAAAAAAAACACAACCGACCTAACGGGCCGTGTCCGACCCGGACACTTGGCCCGACAAGCTTTATAAGCCGGGGAGGCCTAGCCGGACCCCCCAAACCCTACCGCCCTGCCGCCGCCTTTGCCGCCACAGCGGCCGCCGCCCCGCACCGACCCCGCCGGACCGCCGCTCGCCGGAGGTAGACCTCGCCGCCGCCGGTTTTTCTCGAAAAACCGGTCGGTTTTTCTTCGGTTTTGTTTGGTTTTTTGTTTGGTTTTTCCTTAAATAGATCGGTTTTCCGGTTTATTTATTTAGCGAGCGTTCGCTCGGTCGTTCGTTTTAATGAACGCGTTCATCGTTTAGATCCAGTTAACGAACGTCCATTCGTTAATTTGTTCATCGTTTTCTTTTTCTCGGCTTAAATCCGCGATTTTTCTGATCGCGATTCCTGATCCGTTTTTCGTTCTAGTATAATTTTTCGATCGTTTATCGGAATCAGGCGATTCAAGCGCCTGGAGTTTCATCTCGAAACCCTCTTTCCGTTTAAGCAACTCAAACAAGTTTTTTCATCTGTAAAAATTTCCCTAGATCCAGAATAGTAAACAAAGCCTGTTTCTTTTGCCGTTTGTCTTTCATTGCTTCGTTCGATTTGATTCTTTTTGCCAACCGGAGTTCTTAAATTGAACTTTATGGTTAGATCTCTTATTTGAGTTTTACATGTGCATTAGTTGAGTACTTATTGTATGCTTGTTTGTTTGCGATAGAGTACCCGGAGTGCGCCGCTTGCTACTTCGAATCGCTAGGTGTCCCGGATCATCAGCAAGGCAAGTAACACTTTGATCATACCTCCTACTACCCAGTTTTATTGCATTAGATCAATCCTCACACATTGCATGATTAGGATCTAATTAAATTGTGGGTTTGGGAAGTAGTTGAGGTAGTACCTATTACCTGTTTATTATCAAACCTTTGGGAGTTACTCCTACGTTGCTAATTATGCTATGCTATGCTAGTAGACGTGGATTGGGTGAGTGTATCCATGACAGATGTGAGATTGTTAAATTAATGATTTATCTAAGGTGGCAACTTAAATACACATCTGGGTGGATTGAGGCACCTGGGTATTCCAGCGATTGCCTGTTTTCTTTTGGACCGCCACCGAGGCTCAAAGGGATCATGAGATTATTCATGCTAGAAACTTCAGTGTGCAGCCATAAGCTACTATGGGCTCCAGCATAGTTGATTAAGTCGTGCGGACTCTTACAGTGGTAGACTAGCAGATGTAGGGAAAAGTAGGTGTAACGATCTACCCGATCATAAGGTGCTAGCGCTTCTGAAAGACTATGTCTTGGTCATCCATTTCTCAAACACCATGTAGTGCGAGAAATCAAACGGAGGCGATCGAGTCTTGTGGGGAAAAGTGCGCAAACTTCTGCAGAGTGTATAAACTAATCATGGTTAGCCGTGTCCCCAGTTATGGACAACTTGAGTATCTAGTACCTGGATTATCATGTGAATCTCATCATGTTATTCTAAATTAATTTTGTTGGGTTTTAATGATGATGCTTAATTGGGATTGAGAGCGTGTCTACACTCAATGTTTAACAACTACCATGATAGTTAAATAAAAGTTATTCCTTTGTAGTAGGGAAAAATTGGCTTTACGCAAAACTGTAACCATAGAGCTTTCCACCAGCCAAATATGCATGTAGTATAGCCTTATCCTTTCATTGCTCTCTGTGTGTTACATTGCCAGCATATTCCATGTGCTGACCCATTTTGGGCTGCAATGTTCATGTTGCAGACTTTTCAGACAACGATTAAGGTGTTTTTAGGTCGTGGTTCTGTACTCAGTGATGCCGTTGGAGTTGATGGACTCACTTATCTTCCAAGCCTTCCACTGTTATCGTTATTAGATGGCCTTAAGCCATATTTATTGTAATAAGCTCTCTTTTGAGACACTCGATGTAATAAGTGTGTGATTGCTACTCTGTTATAAATCCTTCAAGTATTATGTGGTGTCAGCATTACTGATCCAGGGATGACACCAGCACAGAGATTGGACCGTTTGAGGTCTGGTCGCTACAAGATGGTATCAGAGCACACGCTGACTGTAGGACATGACCACTAAGCTAAAGCCCTAGATCACTACTCACTCTCTTCTCATTCTGACTCCTCATATTTTCTACTCTTTTAGGATGGCGGATGCAAGGAACAAGTTCACGCAACCGGATGAAGGAAGTCACTAGATACATGAACATAGGAGTACCAAGCTTCGCTGGAACCTACAACGCCACTTTACCTGAAGAAGAGCGCTGGATGATTGAAGTTCAAGATTCAGTGAGGACGTTCATGCCAGTCACTGATCCCATACAGTTTTCTTTTGATGCACCAACTTGGAATCTAGGAAAGAGCATGGCAGCTCACATCGCCACGGGACGCATTGGAGAAGTTTACCGCAATGATCTCAAGGATACTATCTACCAGATTTGTGGGCGCCGAGATGAGCACTGGGAGATGACCAGCACCAGGAAAGATAGGTCAATTGCAACTTTTATCCAGGAGTTAAACTAGCACATTCGATGTCAGGAGAACCAGATGTGCGCCGACATGATAGATCTGAAGAAGGCAAAGACTAGAATCAAGGAACTGGAGGAAGAACTCAAGGCTACATGTGAAGATTATGAAGAGGAAATCGAAGTATTAGTGGAGAAGAATGACGATCTGATCAAGAAGATCGGAATATTTGTGGGAGGCCCTACACCAGTAGAAGAAGACGAAGAACTCAAGGAGATTTGCCCGGAAGACTACATCATCATCGACGACACCGACTCGGATCCGGATGATAGCGATGATGAGTATGTTGATGAAGCTAGAGCAGATATCATGGAGTCTGCAACCGAAGAATATTTCTAGTAGACCACCTCATCAGTAGTAGTAGTCCACCATGTAAATATAGTAGTTCGAGCACTTTTGCGATAGATATATCGATTGTATGCCCTTGTTTGATTGATTGAATGAAGTGAATTGTTTGCTTTTGCCTCATGTGCATATGGGTAGTGTTTTCTCTCTAGACCCCTCTCTATTCTTAAATCTCATCCTTTCTAAAACCCTCAGATGCCTCCGAGACGTGACCCCAGATTTACCTTCCCACCGGAGCTCACCCAGTTGATCCAGCAGCAGAACACATTGATGCAGTTGCTAGTCCAGAATCAGAATCAGGGAAACAACAACAACAACCCACCACCACCACCACCACCTATTGATCACTTAGCCCGTTTTCTTAGGCTGAATCCTCCGGTGTTCTCCAGTAGCACCGAGCCGATAGTAGCAAATGATTGGCTCCGCAAGACAGCAAGGGAGTTGACCACCACAGGATGCACAGATGCGGAAAAGGTGAAGTTTGCCGCACATCAGCTTGAAGGACCCGCAACATCATGGTGGGAGAATTTCACAGCCACTTTCCCTGTCGACACTGTCACATGGGACCAGTTTCAGCAGGCTTTCCGTACTGCCCATGTTTCAGCAGGAGCTATGGCCATGCAGAAGCGAGAGTTTCACAACTTGCGCCAAGGAGGACGGATAGTTGGCCAGTATGTGGAGGACTTTAGTAAGTTAGCACGTTATGCCCCAGATGACGTAGCTACGGATGCAGCTAAGCAGGAGAAGTTTCTGGAAGGACTGAATGATGAGTTGAGCATGCAGTTGATGGTAGCAACCTTCAACAACTACCAGGAGTTGGTAGATCGTGTTCTTATGATTGAAGGGAAGCAGTAGCAGATTGAGAATCGCAAGAGGAAGTATGGACAAGGGAAGTACAACTCAAGAGCTCAGCAGAAGCCACGTTTTACCCCTAGACCGGGAGGACATTTTCAGCATACCCATGGAGGAGGTAGCTTGCACAATTACAATGGCACCAATAATGGTAATGGGAATGGAGGAAGCAACGGCCAGAACTGCACCAACCCATCAACCCCAATCAAGAGAGACCTGAGCCAAGTCACTTGCTTTAAGTGCCAGAAGACCGGACATTATGCCAATGAATGTCTTGAATCCCAGAATGGAAATGGCAATGGAAGCTCTGGGAAGAAGCCGGACCCTTTCAACAAGGGACAGGTGAAGCACGTTAATGTGGAGGAGGTTGAAGAGCAGCCGGATGCAGTACTCAGTAAGTTTTTGGTTAAGTCATTTACTGCACTCGTTCTTTCCGATACTGGTGCATCGCATTCATACATATCAAGGGGATTTGTGGATAAGTATAACCTGCCCACAAAAGTTCTTAGAACACCTATGTTAGTAAGCTCACCAGGAGCGGAGTATATGGCTAGCCAGGGATGTTTTCAAGTGCCATTGAGTATAGGTAGGCATGTGTTTCCCTCGGATTTGATCATTTTGGAATCACAAGGTTTGGATGTAATTCTGGGTATGGATTGACTGTCGATGTATGGAGGAAACATCGATTGCACCAGTAAGTCGATTTTGCTTACCACCCCAGAAGGGAGAAGGATCAAGTATGTATCCCGGCATGTACCGAAGAGGACTCAAGTAAATTGTCTACCAGGAGTTGTGCAGGAGGAAGTACCAGTAGTGAAGGATTTCCCTGATTTATTTCCAGAAGAGGTGCCAGGCATGCCACCAGATAGAGATATTGAGTTTTTGATTGAGCTTTTGCCAGGCACAGGACCAATATCTAAAAGACCATATACGATGCCCGCAAAGGATTTGGTGGAGATTAAGAAGCAGATTAAGGAGTTACTGGATAAACGATATATTTGCCCAAGTTCTTCGCCTTGGGGATCGCCAGTACTTCTAGTGGAGAAGAAGGATGGATCGTTAAGGATGGTTGTTGATTATCGAGGATTGAATGAAGTAACCATCAAGAACAAGTACCCACTACCGATGATCAATGATCTATTTGATCGATTGCAAGGAGTTAAGGTATTTTCCAAGATTGATCTGCGATCAGGATACCACCAGTTGAAGATTCGAGAACAGGATATACCTAAGACGGCTTTTACCACCAGGTATGGGCTGTACGAGTATACCGTTATGTCATTTGGTCTGACTAACGCACCTGCATATTTTATGAACATGATGAACAAAGTGTTTATGGAGTTTTTGGATAAGTTCGTCGTAGTGTTCATCGATGATATCCTGGTTTACTCGAAGAATGAAGAGGAGCATAAGGAGCATTTGCGTTTGGTACTTGGTAAGCTCAGAGAACATCAGTTATATGCCAAGTTTAGAAAATGTGAGTTTTGGTTGAAAGGAAGTTGGATTTCTCGGACACGTTATATCCAGAGAAGGTATAGCAGTAGATCCCACTAAGGTTGACACTGTGACAAATTGGGAAGCCCCAACAATAGTTGGAGAAATTCGGAGTTTTCTTGGACTCGCAGGATACTACCGGAGGTTCATTGAAAATTTCCCGAAGATTGCGAAGCCTATGACGGAGCTGTTGAAGAAGGATACCAAGTTCATATGGACTGAGGAATGTGAGGCCAGTTTCCAAGAGCTGAAGAAACGTTTGGTTACATCACCTGTGTTGATTTTGCCAGATCGGACCAAGGATTATGAGGTGTATTGCGATGCTTCACGTCGAGGACTTGGAGCAGTGCTTATGCAGGAAGGAAGAGTTGTTTCATATGCCTCACGACAGCTTAAGCCTCATGAGTTGAATTATGCTACGCATGATTTGGAGTTAGCAGCCGTAGTGCATGCATTGAAGACTTGGAGACACTTTCTCATTGGAAATCATTGTGAGGTGTACACAGATCACAAGAGTTTGAAGTATATTTTCACGCAGAAGGAGTTGAATCTCAGACAAAGGCGATGGTTGGAGCTCATCAAGGATTATGATATGAGACTGCATTATCATCCCGGAAAGGCTAACGTAGTAGCTGACGTGTTGAGTCGTAAGAGCCATGTCAACACACTAATGATGGGAGATTTACCAAGGGAGTTAGCCAAAAATCTTCGTGAGCTATGTTTGGAGTTAGTCCCGAGAGGCTATGTAGCAGCATTGGAGATTCAGTCGACTTTGATGGATAAGATTAGAGAAGCCTAGAAGACTGACAAGGATATCGCTTCTATTAAGGAGAAAATGAGCAAGGGAAAAGCTAAAGGATTTCGTGAGTATGAGCACGATACCTTATGGTTTGAAGACCGTGTTTATGTGCCTTATGACCCGGAGATTAGGAAGTTAATTCTGCAGGAGGCCCATGATTCACCATATTCAATTCACCCAGGAAATACCAAGATGTATTTGGATTTGAAGGATACTTTCTGGTGGACCAGAATGAAGAAGGATATTGCGGAGTATGTAGCAGTTTGTGATGTATGTCAGAGAGTAAAGGCAGTGCATCAGAAGCCAACAGGATTGTTACAGCCTTTGCCAATACCCGAATGGAAGTGGGATAAGCTAGGCATGGATTTTATTACGGGCTTACCCAGAACTCGTTTAGGCTATGACTCGATTTGGGTTGTAGTCGATCGTTTGACAAAGGTAGCTCATTTCATCCGAGTAAAGACTACCTATACCAGTGCAAAGTTGGCCAAGATATACATGACCAGAATCGTATGTCTGCATGGAGTGCCAAGGAGCATCGTATTAGATAGAGGAACCCAGTTTACCTCAAAGTTCTGGAATCAGTTGCATGAAACTTTGGGTACCAGGCTAGAGTTCAATACAGCTTTCCATCCACAGACAGATGGACAGACCGAGGGAGTCAATCAGATTTTGGAGGATATGCTGAGAGCTTGTGCGCTGGATTACAGATCTAGTTGGGACGAGAATTTGCCATATGCAGAGTTCTCTTACAACAACAGTTATCAATCCAGTTTGAAGATGGCCCCTTTCGAAGCCTTGTACAGAATGAGGTGCAGGACCCCATTGTCGTGGGATGAAGTTGAAGACTGCCAGTTGTTTGGACCGGATCTGATTAAGGAGTCTGAACAGAAAGTGAAATTGATTCACGATAGGCTCAAGGTAGCCCAATCTAGGCAGAAGAGCTATGCGGATTCTAAACGCAAGGAGACAGTTTACGAAGTCGGAGACCGAGTTTATCTTCGAGTATCTCCACTTCGAGGAGTTAAGCGCTTTGGAGTTAAGGGAAAGTTAGCACCACGTTTTGTAGGACCATACAAAGTTTTGGAGCGTATGGGAGAAGTAGCCTACAAGTTGGAGTTGCCCGAAGGATTGTCAGGAGTTCACGACATGTTCCACGTTTCCCAGATGAAGAAGTGCCACGCAGAGATGGCTGATATACCGCTGAGAGACACAGTGCCGCTGGAAGCGATTCAGTTGGACAGTGATTTGACCTATGAGGAGAAACCAGTCAAGATACTTGAGTATGCCAGCCGAGTCACCCGCAGCAAGGTTATAAAGTTTTGCAAAGTTCAGTGGAGCCACCACACGGAGGATGAAGCCACCTGGGAGCGAGAGGAATAATTGCTAAAGGACCAACCTCACCTATTTTCTAGCCAACCTGAATCTCGAGGGCGAGATTCATCTTAAGGGGGGTAGGTTTTTAACAGCCCAAATTTTCAATTTGGAATGTTATACACTAGATCATCATTGCATATTATATTTTATTGCATTTTGGCTGATCCTAGAAAATTCTACGCAACTCAAGGACCCTCGGAGAGAGTTGGGTATTTCGTTATTTTCATATTTGAGTTTTCTCAAATTTTGAAAATAGGATCATTTGATTTTATTTATTTTATCTTCAATTATTTCTATTACAAAAATATGAGAGAGGGAATAAAATGACTTTCCCAAAATAAAGAAATATTGAGGATTTAATAAAAAAATCAAATAAGATTTTATTTTGGTTTTATTTGCTGTTTTATTTGAATTTAGGAAAAATGCGCGTTTTTGAAAATTGCATTTAGGCCCAAAATAAATGTTCATCTTGTGCGGCTTGATTTTAGAAGCCGGGAGAATTTATTTCGGGATTTTTGGTGTCCGTTTAGTATTCCTTTTGTTTTTTTCTGAGCATAACTATTTTAAAAAAAACGCAACCGACCTAACGGGCCGTGTCCGACCCGGACACTTGGCCCGGCCGGCTTTATAAGCCGGGGAGGCCCAGCCGGACCCCTCCCAAACCCTAGCCGCCCTAGCCGCCCCGCCGCCGCCGCCGCAAAGCG